>NW_015785329.1:0-1540 GCF_001515625.1 Sinocyclocheilus rhinocerous | reverse complement strand
GTGTGTGTCTGTGTGTGTGTGTGTGTGTGTGTGTGTGTGTGTGTCAGGTGGACGTGGAGAAGCCGGAGGACGTGCGTCTGATCGACCGTGACGAGTGTCACAGCGGTGAACATACAGTGTTTATTATGCCTCCGGAGGAGCCACAGGAAGCCGACGGCTCCGAGTGTCCTGCACACTACAGGTGTGTGATCATCAGTCATGTTTGTCCATTATCATTATCATCATCAGTGATGGTCCTCCATTATAAACGCTCTCAAACGTCTGATAGGACTTCCCTTCTCAGCTGACGTCACTGAGGCCGTGCAGGCTTTTGGTTAACCAGTCTCACAAATATGAATTGTAACCAGTGTTGTATTGGTTAATATTAACCAGTTATTGTTTTAGGTTACTGTAGGTAATGTGTAAAATCCTGCAGTGATGATGTAGACGAACTTTTCCTTGACAAAAACCCAATAGGATTTTTCCATTGGATTTCCTTTTGGATTATTAAGACTAAAATAAACCATTTTTAAATAAAAACAATCAAATAATTAATTAAATAATAAAAAATGTCAAATTAAAATAATTTAAAAAAACAATTAAAATCACTTACTAAAAGTAATTAATTCATGAAGATGTAAAATTGAAATAATTTAAAAATAAAACAAAAAATGTATTAAATCATAAAAATATAAAATTTAAATAAATAATTGTAACATAAAAACAATCAAATAATTAATTGAATCACAAAAACATGAAATTAAAATAATAAAACAATAAAAATCACTTACTAAAAGTAATTAATTCATGAAGATGTAAAATTAAAATAATTTTAAAATAAAACAAATAAAAAATTAAATCATAAAATGCAAAATTGAAATAAATAATCTTTAAAACAAAAATGATCTTAAAACACTTACTAAAATGAATGAATTCACTCATAAACATATAAAACTAAGATAAATACATAGTTTAAAATAAAAAAACACCAACACCAAAAAACATTTGCTTAAATTAATTAAATCAAACAATGTAAAATTAAGATAAACAAATTACATTTTAAAGTACATTACAGTAGAAAACAGTTATTTTAAATTGTAATTATATATTTCACAATATTACTGTTTTTATTTTTTTGTATCAAATAAATGCAGCCTTGGCAAGCAGAAGAGATGTGTGTGTGTGTGTAAACTACTAGATACAAGTTTGATTTTTTTTTTTATATATATACAGTGTATATATATATATTGGTGCTGGAGAGACGTCAAGTGCAAACGGGGCACATGATGCTGGAAAAGAAAGAGTTTTTCATGTTGTAGAATAAAACATGACCTCATTTTAGATATTAAAAACCCCAGTGAGCTCATGAGGATGGAAACAGAAGTTTCTGGGTTTTTTTCACTCTATAGTAGTGCACACGTCATGATTCTCTCAAGATACATTGCAGAAGAACAGTGAGTGAATGTACTTTTATGAGCTTAATTACATCAGACAGAAACACAGCTCACTTCCTCTTCAACTTAAACCAGGTTCACGGGGGGGGTTTTGGTTCTTCAGCTAT
>NW_015785328.1:0-1611 GCF_001515625.1 Sinocyclocheilus rhinocerous | reverse complement strand
ATCCGAACACACTGATCTCAGCATTTTTATTGTTTTTCCTAATCAATAATAAAGTCAAAATGGACAGGTATAGCCCTGTGTATCAGATCACAAGAATCTTTAATAAAATAAGACAGGAGAGAAAAAGATCATTAGCTACAAATTTGGCATGGTGACAAAAAGAGGGCAAAAAGAAAACATGAAAAATGTACATGCAAAAAAAATTTTTTTTTTAAATTAGTGTTATTAACTGTATGTAAACAACAAAAAAAAGAATACTTTCAGGAATATACAGCGTGAAGCCAAAAAAGAAAAAAATTAAAATAAAAAGTGTCAAGAGACCCTTATGGTGGCAACCACTGACAGACTGATGGCTGACATTATTCAAGCCACATAGGATATCATTCAAGGCTTAACAGTGTCTGAGGGGGGCTTTACACATTGAACCGGAAATCATATTTTAGCTGTGCTTCACATCAAATCATAAAACAAATTACAGAACATAACTGCGGGGCACAGGTTGAATTTAAATAAAAAATAAATTGATAGCCTGTGCACAATCTGAATAAATGTCAATTTCAATTCATAGCATCTTTGGATCTCCTGACCTTACAGTTATTGAAACAATACAAAGTGACCAACGTCAAGAACCTTTGTCTCTGAAGAGGGAAAAAAGTAAATAGCACAATACAAAAAATGACAAGTTGTCATGGTAAAGGGACTATTTGAGGCGTTTCTTAATGGTAGCCACATCAGTCATGCTACATACAGTCACTCTTTGATATCCCTGCTTGTCACCAGTGATACGAGGTATAAAAACATCAGCTGTGATGATTTCTTTTTAGTCATCACACTCCTCATTAATGTGACTATTATTACTACCTTTTTTGTGAACGGAGTACCCCAACCTTCCTAAATGAGTCCTAGTGGTCAGTTTGTGTTTCCTAAGAGAAGTCCGCCTGTCAAACAATCTTGCATGTGGTTCTGTCCTTTTGGGGATCGGTAGGCAAAACACATGAAAAAGGAACAACATTAGATGACAGTAATTCAAGGACACTGTAACAGCAGCCAACAGCGCTGATGGAAGACCGTTATTGATTTAAAAAAATTACAATAATACTTGTACAGTACAAAATCAAACATATAAAAATGTAGTTCAAGGTAATACTTTGCCCTGCATGCACACTGCAATAAGTCGGCTGAATTCCTTTTGGACTGTTCAGTCAGTATATTTAGGACCAATACTATATAAATTACTAAGAGTGGGACTTTTTACAAGTCGCCTCTGGTGAAAGGCTTGGGGGGGAAAAAACATGGTAATCGGTACAACAGGGGCCATTTTACCACAAAGCACATTTTCCCAACCCAATACTTTTGAAATAAAACAAAAAGGAGAAGAAAAATCCCCATCTATAACCTGCCCTGCATCCATGAGAAGCTGGGAATAAAATATTTTTAAAAAGACACCCTACGCTCCCACCCCAAGAAAAGCCCACCCTTAATTCCAGCAAAGACGTCCCATTGAAACTAAAGTTTTCCATAAGAAAGACCTTATCATTGGCCTTTTCAACAATCTACGCTTCCTACAATGAATCCCGCCCCTTTTCTGTCCACTGCCCCCTTTTAAAAACA
>NW_015785327.1:0-1611 GCF_001515625.1 Sinocyclocheilus rhinocerous | reverse complement strand
TACTTCCCTGCTGGAAAAAAAAAAAAAAAGCTAAAACCAGCCAACCAGCTTAGGCTGGTTTTAGCTGTTTTATTCAGCAGGGTGACTATTGTTTTGTTTTGTTTTTTATATATATAAGTAAACAATAACTTAACACTTATGGTCCACTGTTGAACTCAGAGCAGTTTAAATATGGAAAGTGAACCTTTTTTTATTTTTTTGATCTAATTTTACTCGCACCAACTATACAGACAGAGCAAGCTCACTGTTCACAATGCCCGAAATATTGGAAGAAATTTTTAATAAGGATGAGGCAGGATTATGCTGAAGCGTCATGCACAATCTGTGATTATGGTGATCCCAAGATGCTTGGTGATGTAATTGCACCTTGAAAATGTGCCCGTAATCCCAGGATTAGCATTATTAACATGCTCAGAGTGCCGTAAACCTCATTTCCATGTCACTCAGCATTTCAGATGTGATATTTCTGCAGGTTTGGTGTTCAGAAATGCTCAAAGAAGTGAGAGGTTTAATTCTCAAGACTAATTTTGTGCATGTTTGACAGTATGCAGCTACATATGACTCCAGTGCTCCAAATTAAGCCAAAACAGTAGCACGGTGGGGTGATATTACATTGAAAAGCAGCACAGTGCAAATCCCAGCAGTTAAAACAATGAAATGTACATGTTGTGTCCAATTCCCTATAGACCTAAAGGCCTGCCAGAACCCTCACTTCGTGATTGAGGTATAATAATAAGTTCCTACTCCAGATATAACACTATAGTTGATATTACAAATATGACACTCATTTGTATATGCAGGTGTGTTACTGAGAGAAGAGGCTAATGAGAATCTAGTGATTTTATCTCCATCCCAGCTGGACCGGTGGGACCTCATGACCTACATTCATTTCCAGCTGTCAACCCAACAATATCACCTCCTCTGCCAGTTCTCCAGCCATCAGGTACACGAGACTTCACCTCCCAGCCTGGGTGTTTATTTATTTTTACTAGAGTTGAGTTTTGGTATCACTTAAGATGCATATTAATTATGCAGATCATTTGCTTTGCAGATCATTTGTTAATATTCAGCAGAGCAGTGCAGAAGTGCTGATGTCAAAGGCAATTGTGTCTCTATATTACATCTGCAAGTGTGTGTGAGTGTCTGCTTGCATTTGCTATGGCATATTCATTTTTTTTCCACTGGTGATTTGAAAAGATAACAGTAAAACAGAAATAATTGCTTAGTTTATTCAGAGTTAGTGACAAAACCAGTAGAGCAGAAATAGACTTTACACGACTTAATGTATCACTGCAATCTTTTAACAGTCTCCAGATTCTCTCAAGCAAGTAACCGTCCTCATCAAACGTCCAAGGACTAGATTCATGCACAGTTGTCTTGTTGCTTCTTTTCTATTTTTGTCAGATGTTGTGATTTTTAATTTATATTCAGATGCTGGAACTTTGCATTAGTGTCCTATGGAATAAGTGGTTGAATGAGTAGTTGTAGATGATCACAGTTGATTTGCAGTTTTATTTGGATATAGAAGTTCAGTCAGCTAAAGCTAAATCAAAACATGAAGGCACTGTTTAAAGCATCTGGTGGACGCTTTTATCCAAAGCGACTTACATT
>NW_015785326.1:0-1611 GCF_001515625.1 Sinocyclocheilus rhinocerous | reverse complement strand
GGGGCCGGTTGCATAAACTGCTTAGACTAGTCTTAAAAAGTTAGTAATCTAATTTTTTTTCTCTTCAAGACTGGTCATAACTTTTTAATTCAATTATTGATCTAATTTGAATCTCAGAAGTATGACCAATTACTCCTTGTCTACTGCTAATTGGTGAAACCAGTTCTTAAAACCCAGGCTTAAAATAGTGCACCTGGCCCCAGGTGGGGCTGTCAGATTTCCAGCACAGAGGTTTTGCTTAGTAATGGTGAGGTGGTTTGTTTGACAGCGATTGGCACGTGAAGTCATTCAATGATGGGCCAAGAACTCAAAACTAATCAACAGCAGCGCATCCAGCCGGCTCAGTGTTTGTAAAGCAAATATTTGGGAGTCAAATGTCCATCACTGGCCTTGTGTAAACGGGTTTGTTGTGTGTAGTAATTAAAATTGGCCGGTGAGGGTGTGTTACGGGATGCTTTCTGCTGATGATACATCTGTTTAGGCAGCTGAACCAACACCAGTGTGTCTGTATAATAGCATGACAGCATATTTCCCTGCAGAGTCAATCAATTAAATCATCGGTTTCCAACTCTAGTCCACGAGGATCCTGTGTCATAGTTCCAGATCTGTAGAGACCAACCAAATTTTACCACAACACAACTGCATTAGAGCATGCTGTCGACTACCATTATTTCTTAGTATATTTTACATATACCACATTTTACATGGAAGATTGGAATATGACTTCGGACAGACACTGTTGAGAAGTGATTGTATCGTAGTAGTCTCATGGAAACCATGCTTTGTGGTTTGTATTTTAACATTTAATTTTAATGATCAATGATTTGATTTGTTTAAAAAAAACGAGTCAAAGTTATTTTCTGTGGTCATCGACAGCGTGTCATAGATTCAGCGTTGTGTAAAGTAACTTCATTTTTCAGTTCAGATGTTTTCATGGTAATAACGTTTTTTAAACGCAAACTTTGCACATTTTGTTGCGCTTCGAAGTTACAATTTGTTGAACTCCGACCTGCGAATTCATTTCACGAAGATTGATGTGTCGTAACCTCTGAATTAAAATAATACGTACATCTGCAGGTTTGTAGTGTTGCAGTAAAGTGGAGTAAATTTAATATGCATTTTGGATGCATTATATTTAGAATTATGTTAAAAAAAAGAGGATGGCGTCATATTGCTACCATTGCAGTAATTTCACTCAAAGTGTGACTGCGACTCTAGTTTAAGATTAACAGCACTACACAGATTGAACAGGTCTCTTATTGAACTCTCCTGTAATTGAATCAGACAATGTCAGTGCTTCGTATCAGGTGGTGGTTGAAGTGATCATGTTGATAAAACACACACAGATCAATTACTTCAAACATATCATGAAACCACAGGTGATGAATGGAAAGTTTGGGCAGCATTAACTCCCTGTGAACTGATGGAAGACATGCTTTATGGATCATTGGATGTGGGAAAACATGCTAAACACACCTGAACATCTAACAGCAGATGTCCTCCTCACACACCCGATCATGTAGATGGAACATTAGGGGGGTGATTTTTGCATTGCTGTCGGGTTCATTTGGGTATTAAAATCAGACTCAGTGTGACTCAGAGCGACTGTGA
>NW_015785325.1:0-1608 GCF_001515625.1 Sinocyclocheilus rhinocerous | reverse complement strand
GCAGCAATGCCCTTCATCATTTCCATGTTGCTGGCCAGTCTGAACAGCTGCTGTAACCCCTGGATCTACATGTTTTTTGCTGGGCATCTTTTCCATGACCTGAAGCAGAACCTGCTGTGCTGTTCCACTCTCTATCTGAAGTCCTCTCAGTGCCGCTGTGATCCGGAGCAAGATTCCCGTAAGAGCAACTCCTCCACCTACGTCATCAAAAGTACCAGCAGCCAGCGAAGTATCACCCAGACCTCTGTCACATAAACCAGACATACCTCAAAACCAGGTTTTTCACATTTTTGAAAGCCAGATGAAGGACAGGAAAGCTAAAATATAAACCCACACAATACTGCAAATGTCACAATCAGTTTGCTTCAGCTGTGTTTTGGTTTGGGAATTATTCAGAATGTCATTTTAATTACTCCACTTCGTTTTCTTTATCTCTGAGGACTTTGAGCAGCAGTAATCTATTCCTTACCTTTTTCTAGACATTACAGAAGGAACGTCATTCGATTTCAGACCATGTTTATGGGTCTATTTACATTTAGTCACACGTCGTTTGAATTGCTATCTGATTGTGCATGCGCATTCGCGTTGGTCACATAAACGTGTCTTGGTGCTGCATTGGCACCAAAATTGGCTGCACTTGATGTGGTTCATAAAAACAGGATGTGGCTGAATTATCTTTGACAATTGTGGTACAAAAGATAACCGTAATGTGCCACGTTCTGTTTGGGGCTCACAAAACCGCCATGACACAGATATGTTTAGTAGGAGCAAAGTTTGCAATCATGGCCTCAACAACCAGATGGATTTACTCTTGGCCGAGTCTCAAACCAACAGATCGGATTTCTGTCATGCTTAAATGTCTTAAAGTGTCCAAGTGTAAATAGCCCCGATATGATATAAACATGCAAAACCCACTAAACCTTAAAGGGATAGTTCACCCAAAAATTCAAATTCATCATTTACTCATCCTCATGTCTCCCCTTTATGAAAAAAGCAGTGAAAAGTCATACAATTTTCAGTACTTATTGTAAAAAATCAAGTTTGACTTACTTTGTATTGAAGACGACAGCAGGGTTATATCATTTTATGGGTTAAAGGGAAGCAGCTGTCACTCACTACACAAAAGAGTTCACACATGGATTTAAGATGAGGAGGTTAACAACACACAGATGAAAACAAGATGTTGATGACACATGAAGTGTTTCTTCTGAAACCTGATGAGAAACATGGCCAGTTGCTCTTTTTAATGAACTTGTCAAAAGAGAATACCTTTGTTTGTTTTAAGAACACGAGCACTTTTCATTTTTGGCACATACATGTTGTTGTTGTTGTTGTTATCACTGTTCTTCATCATTTCACATGTAAACTTTACTGTCATGCCCAAAGGACCACATCTTTTTGCAAAATGTTTCTGCAATGCATCATGGTAATCAACTATGACAAACACACCATTTGTTTTCAAAAAGTCAAGGACTGATTGTTTACTCCCTCACTTTTATGGATGTTTGTCTTGTAAGAGAGAGTGTTTGTAATCAATTAAAGTGTTTATTCCAGTTACATATTTTGCTTAAAGCAGCACTATGTAACTTTTTCTGTGTTCAAAATTTG
>NW_015785324.1:0-1610 GCF_001515625.1 Sinocyclocheilus rhinocerous | reverse complement strand
GTGTTTTCATTTTGCCCAGCTCCATAAACTGTACGAAATTCAGTGCAAGATGAATTTCAGTCATGAACGAAAAAACAGAAAACATCTAAATAGGAGAAATCTAAAACATCTAAATTCTGATCGTCAGTTAACACTTCTGAGTGGTAAGTACACAAAATTATTTTTAAATGTACGAAAAAATCTGTCCTATTTGAGTTTATTAAAATGAGCAGCTTGGTTTTGGACTATACCAGGGTCTATATTTTAGTGAGTGCATGTGATTTAATTGGTTAAAAAGAAAGACACAGATCAATTGAATCCCAGTCACTCCTTTATTCACCCACTGAAAGACAAATCAAACCGTTATCTGGCCAGTTGATTGCAGAAATGACTTATGAACATTTTTCTCACCTTTTCAGGTGATAATTTGACACCTTCTGCCCCCAGTAAACATCACATTTGACAATCAAATTTTTAAAAACAAACCAAGAAAAAAAAGGTACGAAAAGAAAATCTCTTTCAGCAATTACAACAAGTATAAAAAAAAACTTCACACTTTCTCCTCAGATCATGGTATGGGGCCGCAGATGTTCAATGCTGTGTGTTCCGGAGAGGGGGCTGGGATTTTGAGTTCTGGGTTTTACGTTCTTGAGAGGCCACGGTTGTCAAGGTCTTTGACCTGTGGAGGTAAACCAGGACATCATCAGTGGAAGTTCAGATGGTTTAGAGGGACAGTAAAGGTTAAAGATGCACAGGTGAGTTCAGATGTACCTTGTATATCCTGACGAGCCAGTGCTCTGTAGTATACGCTTCCTCCAGCACATCCAGCTCAAAGTCCTTGTTGCCAATCTCAGCGTTACGAACTCTGTCATAACCAGGAGGACGCTCTGGAAAGAAAAGTAAATGTAGAGTTTAATTCTAGTCATCACTAACTTCATAGACTTTTTTGTTCAAACCCTGAACTAAAACTCAACATGAAACAGCATTTGCAACTCATTTAACTTCCATAATGTCAGTTATTTATGAAAATAATAAAAATAAAACATTCGAAAAAATAACATTAAATAGCAAAATAATATTCAATAAAATAATGCTAATTCATAGTGTTCTGTTGACTAAAACTAAAATTGAAACTAAACTATTAAAAACTTTAATTTTCATTAATTGAAATAGCTCAAATTAAATTAAATTTTAAATTTTAGATGAAAAAAAGAAAAGAAAATTAGAATTTTGCCTTGGAAACTAACTGAAAAGGAATAAGTTGAAGCACCAGAATCACTCAAATATTTTTAAAAAAGCTAAACTGAAAAAAAAAAAAAAACTAATACTAGCCAAAAAATACTAGCCAAAACTAAAATTAAAAAGAAAATATAAAAATACAAGCTATTTCTAAAATAAAATATAAATTTAAGAATATAAATAAAATAGAAAAATATTGCCTTCGTAAATAACTGAAAATAATTTGAAATACTAAAATTAATTTAAATTCAATTCAATCACAAGAAAGGAATGAAAGAAAAGATTTTAAAGTGGGCGTAACTACATTAATTGGAGAAACATCTTACTGATCAAGTATGGTAAACAGTTAGTAAAAAAAAAGAAAGACAGAAAGAAAGAAAGAAAGAAAGAAA
>NW_015785323.1:0-1610 GCF_001515625.1 Sinocyclocheilus rhinocerous | reverse complement strand
TTCAATTAATTTTTGATAAATCCAAGTTCAGCCTTACGTTTTGTTTTCAGAATATCCTGTTTTGAAAGTAAAATGTACTGTAAATGGCATTGGTTGATTTTAAATTTTGCTGCATGATGTGAGGTCAGAACATAAATTTATATCACAAACTGACGGACTTTTCAGTGTGACTCACTTCAGTCTTTCTGTAATTCCAACGAAATGAAACAATTATCCGCACTCGTATCACACTGGAGCCAGCCATTCAGCTTTAGCACAATCAATAGGTTAGTAAGAGGCAGAATTGTACAACTTTATGAGCTTGAACAAAGCATGCCCATAAGGACTGTAGGCTCACTACTGCTCTCAAATTGACTTCTGAGAAGACCGAATGAGTCTGTGCAAAATGGGAAAATGAGAGGAAACATTTGTCTCCATCTTTTTTAAATCCATTGATTTCAGAACAGTTGATTTGGGGTTTTAATTTTAGGGTTGGATCAACCTATGAAAACTGACTCGGTGGTGACTGAACTGAAACTACCCACTAGGGCATCCATAGAAAGGATTAGCTGACATAACCGAAAACTTGCTGAAACCGAGAGATTCTGTAGAGAGCTGTCATCCTGAATTACCAGTCAAGTGCAGAGTATATCCCTGTTCGGAACAGCTTTAGCAAACTCGAGTTTTGAAATGAGAATAGCTGGTGTGTATTCACAGAGAATATCTTTGGCTGCAGTAGGTGAACGTCTTGAAAGTACAAATAGTGCTTCACTGCAAAGTATATTTTGCTTCAAAATTGCTCTTTTGAATTGCTCAGAATGCTCTGTATTGGTATCATTTCAGTGTAGGAGAGAATAAAGTAACACATGATATTTGTGGTTTGAATTTTGCATGGCACTCACTTAAATGGGACATTTTTATAAATTCTGTGGTTATATTATAAATATTTAATGTTTTTAAGAGAGTTTGGCATTTACATCAGTATGTGTAACCCATTTTTACTTTTGTAATGTGACACATTTCTAAGTGCAAGAGGATATTCAACAGGTAAAAACTCCAGCATAAAAGCCCATTCACACCAAGGATAAAAATAACTATAAAGTTTTTATAATAATAATAAAGTCCACATCATGACTATACAGTAACACTAATGACACAGAGATACGATATTGGTGGGTCACTTTCAGAAAGATTTTCTTTCAGGTGATGAACAATAAATCATTAACAGCCAGTCAGAATTTTATGGAAGCTTGTCTCCACCATGGGATTAAAAATAAAGGTAATTGCGACATTTTATCTCACAATTCAGACTTTTTTCTTACAGTTATAAGAAGTAAAGTTAATTCTTAGTAATAACCTTTTTAATTTTTAATTCCATGGCAGAATTTATTTTTCAAAATGTAATTTCAGAATTCTATGAAACAAGTTAGAATTTTCAAACTCAGACCTTTGAGATGTATATATCTTTAGATGTAAATATATATATATTTTTTTTCTTTCTGACCTTTTTTCTCTGAATTGTTAGTTTATATCTCACTTTTTTTTCTCAGAATTGCAAGAAAAAAGTTCAAAATGTAAGATAAAATGTTGCAATTACACTTATTCATTCATTCATTCATTCATTCATTCAT
>NW_015785322.1:0-1610 GCF_001515625.1 Sinocyclocheilus rhinocerous | reverse complement strand
AATGTCTAAAGAAGGCTGCTGAACCCACACATGATGACTATATTAAAACCATTATTATTATTATTCTCAACATAATTCACATTATGGATTTATTGATTGTAGACTAGGCTGTGCAGAGGAGTGTGTACTATTTAAATTGCATATAAAGATCTAAAAACAAATCTTTATGGTTTGGCCAATGCTAGCCAACTTTTTCTTGGAACTGATAACCTCCTGCAGAGTCAGAGAGGTTGAAGACAAGAGACTAGGAAATGACGAACTTCCCTACGCTCTGTGTTCAAGGCTGACTGTGGAAGGCCTATTGTTCAGTGGGTTCTCTGTGAAGCCCCGTGCCTCGTCATATCTCTGCTGAAGTACAGTGAGATGTGCTCTTCTGAAAAACTGTCAATCTTGCTGTAGATCCATAGTTTTTAAGTGTGCAGGCGTGCAATTCATGTGAAGAAATAGCCAACAGATGTGGTGTTCTTACTCGCCAATCACAACCTCCCTCACACATCCATGTTTAACATGTTCACACACACACTATGCCAAACCCTCTCTGCATCAAAACACAACAATTTATTGTAGTTTTGTACCTCAACATCACATAGAACTCTGATCTCAAAGCACTGGACACGGATAACAGGGCCTGCTGTTCATTTGCATCCACACTAAGAACTGTGGAGCCTGGGAGAAACACAAGGTTCTTAAAGATAAGCTCACATAATCAGGATAAAGATTTGTATAGATTTCACGACAGAAATGTAAAGATAAGAGAGAGTGAGTTTGCCATCTATTTTTGCCTGGGCAGTACAATAACCTCACGTTTTCCAAGGTGTGTTTTTTTTTTTCTTTACTTCTTGTTTTGCATTCAAGAGTCATATGTAATAGTTTTTCTCTCTTTACACACACAGCCCACTAAAATTGTGCCAGAGCCTCTGTTTTAGTTAGTTAAAAGAAATATCTGTTCTCCATGCTGGAAATGCCACATTACCTACTTTAGCAGCGCCAAAGCTTTTGTTCTCTTGAGCTAGTGGTCACCATCTTCATCATCATCTCATTTTGTGTTTTACAGAGGTTTCATCTATGTCCCACAACTGTGCACAATTTTGATTTGTTTACTCAAGAATGAAAATGAAAGCGTTTACTAAAAGCCTGAAGGGGTAGTTCACCCAAATATGAACATTTTATCACCTGCATGTCATTGCAAACCTGCATGACGTTTTTTTTTTTTTGTGGAACACAAAGGAGATATATATCAGATGATTTTTTTTATTACTTTTCCATTCAATTCAAATGGATGTGGACCAGGCAATTTAAAGACAGTAATTGCCAAGTCACACAGGTTTAGCAGAATATGCGGGTAAGTTCTGTTTTCATTTTTGGGTGAACTTCCTCTGTACAGCAGCAAAATCAGGTGGAGCCTTGCTTTGTTTTGTTTTGTTTTTTTTATATTAATTGTTGAGCATTATTTGGAGTACATAATGTGAATACAATTTATCAGTAGTGTTGAAGTGAGATTTGTAAGGAATTTTAAGGTGCTGATAGATTGAGTAGCCAATTAATAAATCTCGAAGGGTTGAGGATCAGGGTGGAAATGTATTTTTGTACAAGCTCTGATCAGAGTGTTT
>NW_015785321.1:0-1609 GCF_001515625.1 Sinocyclocheilus rhinocerous | reverse complement strand
GCCGTGGCATGGTTATGCAGTATTTGCATTGAAATATTTGTGAGCCAGGGATTTTCTGAAATGTAGCCTACATAGTGCCAATTTACACTTGTCCTGGTCGGGTTCTTCAGGGGTGCTTAGAAAAGAAACGAAAGCAGGAGCACCCTCAGTTAAAACTGCAAAATAATAGCATATTGGCAAACTCTTTTTCTGGCAATCGCTCCAGTGCATGTGTTTGCGCTCTGAAGAGCATCAAATGTTTCTATTTCGTGTTTGTGTTTTTGCAGCGTTAGCCAATCACAGACATATCTGTTGTTCCCTATCGAGCGTTCACTCTATACTGCGAGAATCGCTGTGGGAACTCCTCCCCTTCTCCAATTTCGCTACTTATGCAAATCACATGCAAATACTCACAAGCTCATGGGCAGTATAAATGCGGCAAAAGTAACTTCTTCACCGCATCCAATGGCACCTTCTGTCGAATTTGCGCGGGCCCCATCGACCCGCTGGACCCAAATGACCTCTGCATCGCCTTCCTGTGCCTGGCCCACATTGAGGCTACGTTCTCTGAGTTCGACTGTGTGCTCTGCGCTGACTTGCTGGCACGTGTTTGAGGACTTATGGGTACGGAGCCCACTGCTACCAGCGAGCCGCTGGTGGGCCCTCCCCTCCCCCAGTCCTTTTTGCTGACAAGAGCCTTCACCCTGAGCGACCTCAACTGGGCAGAGGAACCTGCCAGGAGTTGGCTCGACTCCTGATACTTCCAGTAGAGCCACCGCCAGGCTGCTTCAAGGAGGAGGGTTCCGTTCTTCTGATGTCCAAAATTCAGGGTATGTTTTGGAGCAGATTCTGGGCCCACGGTTATGTGCGTATGCCCCCCGTCAAGGAGACCATCTACACATCTGTGCCCTTCCTCGGCCACGCTTGGCGCGGACCTCATGCTGCCTTCTAAGCCTTGTAGACTTCCAGTAAGGCGCTTCTTAACATGCAGATCACTCTTTCTGGCCTCTTTGTTGACGCCGTGGAGTCTGTTATCGAGCGCCTCTCTGAGGCGCAAAAGCGTGCAAAGGCAATGAGTCACGTGATGCCCCGGCATGTGTTCCATCCACCATTGAGATCACGCTCCTCTTCTGCACCCTGCTCCACTCAGGGAACAGTTAAGCAGCCCTTGGCTGCCAAGCGTTCGTCCTGACAGACCTGCAAATAGGAGGAGAGAGCTCGCTTGAGGCCCGGCCTCCAAGCGCCAGATCCTGAATTATGTTCCCCTTGCTCCTGCAGATGAAAAATGCAAGGTTCATGTTTCTGTTTGCACAATAAAAACACAACCGCTCTCTCAAAAAGAGCTGTTTCCTCCTCATCCTATCGATACGAAATTATTCGCCCTGCCTCAGAGCACCTGTTATGGCCTCCACGAGCCAGGGCGAGGCTCCAGTATACGAATATTGCTGCTAGCGATAGCGACCAGAGAGATGCAGCCGTTATGTCAGTTATAAGCTATTCCAGGCGCTTTTTGCTGGCTGCTGGGCATAATAAAACACGGGTATTCTCTCCAGTTCAGACGCAGACCACCCTGTTTCAACGTCGTGGTTCCGTCACTGACATTGCCTCAAAATGCCCCTGTTTTGAGACA
>NW_015785320.1:0-1607 GCF_001515625.1 Sinocyclocheilus rhinocerous | reverse complement strand
TATTATAAATGTCTTTACTGTCACTTTTGATCAATTGAATGCATCTATGCTGAATAAAAACATTCATTTAAAAAAAATATATAAAATATATAGCTGTAAGTGTCTCACCATCTGGCAGATGCTAGCGTAACGGGCGAGCACATTGGCGTTCTCAATGATGGCCAGTCTTGAGGGGGTTGTGGGGGTGATCTTCAGCACACACCTCCATTTAGCAAAGTCTGCCCCATCTTTCTTGTACTGAGCGCAGCGCTCGTACAGCCCATCCAGACCTGCGAACGCAGAGACAAATGAGCATTTAATGAGTCATAAGCAAGTGACTGTGACCATTCAGTTCTGGACAAAGTCCATCTAATTCCAGCATTTAAGTGGATACGAAAGGTTATAAAATACCATGTGTAATTTTACTACCCAATAATCTATTTTATAGATAGCGATGGGATTTTCACCTTGTGTGGTGGTCTCTCCATTAGTGCCAGCCAGGGGAACCACACCCTTGTCCACTTTGATGCCAACTACCATGCCCCTCTCCTTAAGGAGCTGGGAGAAGAGTTTGTCATCATCTGTCTTCTGGTAGAGGGTCTCGTGGAAGAGGATGACGCCGCCGATGCAGGGCTTGACGCGGTCGTCTGCGGTGAACAGAAGCTGGCGGTACAGTCTCCTGTTCTCCTCCGTGTTCTCAGCATTGATGCTCTGGAACCGCTTGGCCACGCTACCTGCACAAGAACAAAGATTCGAGATGAAAGATTAGAAGGACCTTAGAATAGGTTACTAACAAACACAAACTGAATGGCTTAAAGTACCTGTAGACTCATCCGCAGCAAGAATGCCTTTGCCAGGGGCGACAATCCTCTGAGCAATATCACTCAGCTCCTTCTTCTGCTCTGGAGTGAGGAATGGGTAAGCGTGAGGCATCTTGACTCTGTGGAGGAAGGTGTGGGAGACAGAGAGACATTTATATGATCTCTGAGATTAAATTATTCAGAATACCAGTACAAACACATGAATCACACTACAAAAACATTCCCCTAAGACCAAGTAATGAATCAGGTGACTGTTAAATCAACACCAAAGAGTCTGAGCAAGGGTTCAAATATGGGTGTGTACTTAAATCGTAAACCTTACTAAAAGCACTGATTTTTCTTTCTTCTAACCACCTTTTTGTTAGCTAGTTCTCGACGAGTTTGGATGCACATGTCCTTGAGATACAAACACGTATGACCTTGTGCGGCTCACGTAACTGTTATTTTTGCATGACAACTGAAGAGACTAACGTTAGCGAAAAGCTAGCATCGTTCAGATGTTTGTTTTACTTGGTTGTCGGCGTTTTATATATAAAAAAAAAACTCACCTATTAAATGGACGTTAAGGAAGCGATTGTTTCCGAAACACACTTTCAGCGTAGCCACGTTATTCTGCGGTTGCAATAAGATGCAATATAGGAAGGAAATTATTAAGCAATTTTACAGGAGGATAGCTGGACCAATCAGCACGCGAGCCTTGTTTTGATTGACAGGGCGAAGAGACGATGATTGGCTGCTGTGCTTTGGAAGGCGGGTTTAAGAGTGACGCAACAATAGGGGAGTGGTTTTATTACAATTAGAGGCGGG
>NW_015785319.1:0-1607 GCF_001515625.1 Sinocyclocheilus rhinocerous | reverse complement strand
CATTTCAGGCTGCAAAGCAACAAAATGTGATTATTTTAAAGGGATGTGATTATTTTCTATACCCACTGTGTAGTCGTAACACTGGTATATACTGTTATAAATTATATATTAGATTTTCTTTCATTTATTATACATTATGTTATACTTATACATATATACACATTACAATTAATTTGCGATAATCAGTTTAAATGGGTGTTATACCATGTATATTAGTGCTGTTTTGGTATCATTGATATTGCAGTTATTTATTGATATTTTTATTTTTTTATTTTTAAGGTTTTAGTAATTTTGTTGTGTGTTTTCTCATTTTCATTAGTTTTCGTTTGTGTTTTGTTTTTTTTCTATATAGATTTAATTATATTTTATTTATTAGTCTTGGTTCATTTTGTTGTAGTTATCTTGGTACTTCAAGTTAAATTAAACAAAAGTGAGAAATGTTGCTCTGGAATCCACCTGAAATAAAATAATTATATAATAATTATATTTTATTTTATTTCGGTTCATGTTTATTTTATTTCAATTAATGATTTTTTTTTTTTATTATTGTCTTTTATTTTCTTTTTTATGGTTTTAGTTAACTATAATAACATACAACTATAAAAAAAAACACATCTGAAAAGCAGAAGACATTTAATCTCTGCTGTGTTCTGTGAAAAGGCTGAGATATTACAGACATTTATTTCTTAATAAAGTGGTTCAGATGAGTAATTAGTATACGTTTACAGCTAAGGTGATTATTAGAGGCCCTCATAATTGGCACGCTCTTTCATTACCGTACTTATTTCAGAGTCCTACAACTGAGAACAAGCAGTATTTGAATCTCTCAGTCGATTTTTGTCCTGAATTCTTTAAATAAGGACACAGAGAGATAGAGAGAGGAGCTGTGCCTATCCTACCTTGCCGCTAGTTCTCAATGATAATAAATCCCTGATGGAACGAACAAATATGCTGAACCATTGTCAAAGGAAACCAAAAAAGGACACATTTTGAGATTCCTTGCACAGCTACATTTGAATGACTTCTCATTGCAGTAGCATTCAGTAGATTTAACTAGAGTAATAGCACTGTATGCACGTCTTCCTGTCTCCGTTTTCAGGGATGTCTTAAAAGTGCAATGCTGACCAATTCTGGCATACTCTTCCTGTACAGTGCATTAAATTGGAACTTATAACCTTTATACCACCCACCTTGATCAATGACCATTTGATGACCACCATAAACATTGCATGGTATCTTGCATCTTTCCGTTTGTAATGCATTAGTATTACATTTTTCAAACCAACTAATCTATTTATGTAAAACTCACCTCGACTGTATTTTCATACATGGATTATGTAACCATAAAATATCTTGGTAACACTTTACTTGCATTATAAAGCTATTCATAATGTAGGCTGTAATGCAGTATATATTAAATGCAGTATAATTCAAATGCATTATAATATTGGAAGGTTTGTTTGTCATGTTTTAATGCATTGCCCTTTCTAAATCTGTAACAAAATATGATAATGTATTATAACTGTGGTTTCAATTATACATGAGATCATACAATGCATTAAAAGGTGCATTACAAGGCATAACTAATGCATTAAAACTACTTTTAT
>NW_015785318.1:0-1607 GCF_001515625.1 Sinocyclocheilus rhinocerous | reverse complement strand
AGTTACAAAATATTATTACTTGCCTATAAGGCCCTTAATGGTTTATAATCCAGATTACATGTAATCAGTTACTACCCAGCTCTGTCTGTTGATGTGATAAACTCAAAGTCATGTGAATATTTCCTATTAAACATTAGGCAGCGCCAAACAGTGTAAGACTATTCTGAGAAGTTATTTTTGGAGTTTTATGCTTACGGTCCAGAACAAATTTTAAAATACTAGGCATCACATATTTGTTCAGTCGTTTAGCCATTTGCACAACTGGCATCACAGTGTCATTAAAGTCTAAAAGTTTAGTCATAGTGTAGGTAAATGAGTTGTGCAAACAATCTGACCTCAAGGAACTGCTTGTTTTCTCCTTTAATGGTGCTCTCTCTCAGCACAGCCTTCATTTCACCGGATGGAGAATCCACACTGAGCAGCCTAAACACAGAGCCAGAGCAGGGTCAGCGTGATGTATCAGGGCATGCACTCTGTTACTTCTTGCTTAAAGAGGCAGTAAATTTTTTTTTGATCCACTTTACTCATGTTGATCCAAACCAGTGTTTCTGAGTTGTTTTAGACCCCAGTAACTTTCATTGTATGGGGAAAAACCATTGAAACCTTCACCAGAATACTGTATCTCCCTTTGTGTTCCGCAAAAGACAAAAAAGCCATACAGGTTTGGAAAGACGTGACAGTAAGTAAATGCTGATAGAACTGTAAATTTAGGGTGAATTATGCAATCCTTGATCACATATGAGTAAAAAGTGAACGTACTCTCCCTTGATTTCTGTGCAGTTTCCTGAGGGTCCGGAGTAAACCACTGATTTGTCATCATGAAACATCATGTACTGACGACAAAACTTCACATTTTCATTCCTCTCCAAATCCCGCTGAGTCCACTCTGAAAGACATAAACTCACGTGTGAGAGAGCAGTTAGGTCTGCAAGTTGACTGCATTTGTTCTGTGTATATCCAAAATAACTCTGTGTTTTGATATCTCAATCACGCAGCTAACGACTCTTACGTTTCTTGTTTTTGACAGACCTGCTGCACCATTTACTACACCGGTGTCTGGATCAATTCAGTCAGTCCATTAATTCGACTGGTGTCAAAAAGGGAAGTCTTGACCACAGCAAAATAGCACAGGAGTCACATTTGCGGCTGCTAAGGTTTGAGTTAAATGTAGCGCTAGGATTAATGTGTAGGACTCGATTCATCAAGTGGACTGATCATAAGGCAACGGTCACACCAGACTAACCGAGGTTTGCTGGAATCGCTGCACTACACTTTGCAGGACACTCCAAATGCCAGTTCGTACAAAGACATTTCACAATTTGCTGCATATTCTAGTTGAACTTTGATTAACTCTAACCTGTGAAGTTGAATGAGAAGAGGACTAGTGACCAATAGATGATCTAAACATCACAGATTGAGCTCATGGCTCAAAACAAAGGAGACGACCTTCAAAGCTGCAGGTTTGCAGTGTTGTGTGAAAGTGGAGTAAATGGTGTATTCCACAATATTGATTATTATTTGTCAATTTTTGTATTATTTATTAAAACAGAAGCCCTGGAGTGTAAAACATGTCCTGTGTTGTCTGAAGAATTTTTTTTTTTTTTTTT
>NW_015785317.1:0-1607 GCF_001515625.1 Sinocyclocheilus rhinocerous | reverse complement strand
AACCAGTGAACCACCCCTTTAAACATTGCCTTAAAAGGCCTAATCAAAAAGAGTGCTTTAAGTTTTATCTTTAACTGTAGAAGCTGCTAACTATATTCAGCCAACACAGACTTGCTACTGTAGTTTTGGTACTCTGAATTTACTCTTGTCAGATCCGTCCATTGCGACAGTTATCACCATCAATCGCAGAACAATTTAGCGGATTCACTCGTGTAGGGTTAGGCCGATAGACAATGCCAAATTTAGCTGAAAGGTGACAAGGTTGCATCCCTGATTTGGGTCATAATTGTGCCTGCTTTTTGATCTCTCAGGGTATTTATATTCTCAGTGTGAGTTTGGGAACCTTTATTCTGCGTGCTGTAAATCACATTGAAGGGAAGCATTAAGAGCTCAGACACACAGAGATGCAGAAGGCCAAAACTAACCTGGCTCTCGCTCAGCTCCTCGCTCTCCTCCGCCTCAGGGAATCGCGTGGTTGATAAGGCAGGAACGCTTGCTAGCCGGGGCGGGTTGCCGACGCTGAAGAGGCGGGGCCGCTTGACTTGATCCTCACTAGACAGTGGCGTAAAGCTGTTCCTCCTCAGCAGAGTGGGCTGCACTTCCTGTCTGGAGCTTCCCTGATAACACACAACGCAAGTATCAGGTACAGCATGTGGTTGAAGACTCGGACAAAAGCCATGTTTATAAAGGGCCATATTTCAAGGTTTCTTGCATCATAATGTAGTTCTTCAAGACAATTTCCACCTTCTCTCTGAGCCTCACAATGAAACAGGCTGTTAGTATAGCTCTTAGACTTCTATATGTAAATGACATCTGTTGTGATTGGCTAACGGCTTTGCATGTGAAATTAAAGTGTTGATGTGTAAATATGTTAAGCTGTTAATATTTTTTTCTGCACTGCATCCTACTGATTATCATCATAGGTATTATAAATTTTCAGGACACATTTCACCTGACAATTAAAAGGTGAATAAGAAATTATAGCTAACACTTTACATAAACCCTGTATGTATAATGCATTATAAAGGTATTCATAATATCCATGGTAATGAATTACATCTTTTCAGAAATAATTTAACCAAAGTTAAAATGCATTATAATATTTGAAGGTTTGTTTGACATGTGTTTTTAATGCATTATTCTTCTAAAGGAGTAGATAATTATTATAATGTATTATAACTGTGGTTACAATTATTAATGAGATCATACAATGCATTATGAGGTGCATTACAAGGCATAATTAATGCATTAAAACTACTTTTATGATGCATTATACAAAAAGGCCTCAAGTAAAATGTTACCAAATTATATTTTGCATGAAGAAAATAAAGCTTATTTGTAAGATTTAAGTACATTTGTACAATGTAATTATGCAAAATTTTAATGAAGGGAGAAAAAAGCAACATTTCCTTCATGAGATTCACCTATAAATCTTTTGGGTGGATTGGAGTTGTTCAAGTCAACTTATTACATCATCAACAACTCTTCTTTTTTTTTTTTTTGTTCTAAAGTGCAAAAACCGTCTGTTTTCCATGTTATATAAGCTCTTTAAAAATCTGAGCGGAAACTAAACATGTTGATGCACATTAAATTAAAGCTCAGGCTGG
>NW_015785316.1:0-1603 GCF_001515625.1 Sinocyclocheilus rhinocerous | reverse complement strand
GTAACAATAAAACATAAGGTTGGGAAAAATAAAACATTTCCTAGGCCCCTAAACATGTAATTTTTGTTAAATTGTTAATAAATTGATGTTAAATTGTTTAAGTTTCAAGATTTTAATTAATTAGACATGCTTTTTGATTAATAAAGCTTAATTTAACCATTAAAAAGGAGTCCATAAAAAATAAAAAAATAAAAAAATAACCTCCCCAAAAGCCGTAAACCTACTGGGAAACACTAAAATTTTGGTTTTAACAGATCAGCACCGGCTTTATTAGGCAGATACTGGAAATCGAATGAGTTTAGCAGAAGAAAATGCATCTGAAACACAGTGACGTCATGCTGGAGCAACAGGAATCAGTGACCCAATCCATTTCTTAAAAACACTGGAACTAAATGATTCATGAGTCTCTACTGAATCTACAGCAAAAGAAGCAATGCTTTATGTGAGATCACAGTCTGATCTGAATGATTCTTTTGAGCTGGTTCTTTTAAATCAATCAATCAAAAGGCCGGTTTGTCTGATGAAGAAACTAAGGGAAAAAAGCTCAGATTTAAAACTCTTGAAATCTGGCAACCGCAGGCATGAAAGCTTGTAGAGGCTCGTCACAAATGCAAGATAACACAAACGCCAAATTAAAAAGAAACTTTTCAGGATGAATAACCAGCGGGCAAATATTGCAGATGATTATGCTTATTTAAAAAAATAATAATAATAATTGTGCAGAATTGTGAAGAACGGTTATTACAGTCAACTAAAACCATTAAAAAAAAATGATTTTCATTAGCTGAAATCAAATATAATACAAAATACAACATCTAATTTTAATTTTGTTTAACTTGATGCACAAAAACAACTAAAACTGAAATAAAAATTCATAAAAACTATATAAACATACAAAAAACAACAGTGAAAAATACTAAATTTGAACTAAAATTAAAATGGCAAATATAAAATAAAAACTAATTCAAAATATTAATAAAAACTATATTAGTATGTGAAGCTGCTTTGACACAATCTGGATTGTATGAAGCGCTATAGAAATAAATGTGGCTTGAAGTTCCTCTGCTGATTATCTAGATTCTAGAGAATGACAAGCACAGAGTCACATGACCGTCTCTAACGTTCCTCCGTTTCCCATCGATCCGCAGAAGTCCATACAGTAACGAGTGCTCAGAGCTACAGCAATCTGCCATCGTTCTGATTGGCCGAGAGCGAGCATGTGATGTCACTAAAGGGCCTGATCACACCACACCATCTGCTCTGGAGAACAGAACGCATACAGAGATCTTTAACTCGTGACTTCACTGAACCAAGACGCTACTAGCTTCTGTAGAACTGCTTCAGAGCTGAAACTACAGTTCAATACTGAGTTTATATCTCAGTTCTGAGGAAAAAAGTCAGTATTGAGAGATAAACACATTATCTTGCAAAAAAAAAAAAAACTGAATTGAGAGGTATAAAGTAAATCTCACAATTCTGGGAAAAAAGTCAGAATTGTGAGATTTATTTATCTTTAAATGCCATGTCAGCAGCAAGGCTATCTTCACGGCGAAAACAGAATAAAATGTGACCCTGGAGCACAAAACCAGTCATAAGGGTCAAT
>NW_015785315.1:0-1602 GCF_001515625.1 Sinocyclocheilus rhinocerous | reverse complement strand
TTACTCCAGTCTTTAGTGTCACATGATCCTTCAGAAATCATAATACGCCAATTTGGTGTTCAAAAAAATAATCAATGTTGAAAACCGTTTAATATTTTAATATACAGTGCTGTTTCCTATTTTTACGGAAACCATGATACTTTTTTCAGGAACCTTCGATGAATAAAAAACTCAAAAGAACAGCATTTATTTAAAATAAATCTTTTGTAACATTATAAATGTCTTTACTGCAAATTTTGAAAAACAAAAATAATAATGCATTCTGAATAAAAGTATTAATTTCTTTTAAAAAAATAAAAATACTACTGACCCCAAACTTTTGAACAGAGTGTGGGTTGAACTGTAGCCATTCATGCTTTCTGTTCACAGAGGAAACATATCCTATTCATGCTTTGTGCTAAAAACGTTACCTGGGTAATTGTTGCTATCAATATCAACTCCTCCAGACACTGACTGGCCAAACATCCTGAAGTTATTGCCCAACAAAGAGCCCGTTATTCTCTGCATTGAAGAAAGCACAAAGACAGCATTCAGAAGATATTTAGATTCAGCATTTGGCATATTAAATGCTAATGGAGTTGTACTGTACTTCAAGGGACATGCAAATGATCATATTTATGGACGTTCTTACATCTATTTCAAGAGATCACCAGTCACAGTGTATTCGGCAATAATGACCAGATGGCTGCATATTATACCTTAATTTTTTTCACTTTGCAGACACGTTTATCCAAATGTACTTACATTCAAGGTACATATTTGATTTGTTTGTGTTACATGGGAATCAATCCCATGACCTTTGACATTGCTAGCGTGCCATGCTCTACAATTACTGGAAAACCACAGTACTGTTACAAGTACAATGCTGTAAATACAATTACAATGCTGTAAGTACAATTACACAGTACAATGCTATTCTTTTACAAGACCACAAGAGCTGCTGCTAATCACTACAAACATCCTGTATGTAATAATTTTGGCCTGAAGTTAATATAATATAATTAAACGAAGTTCTTCCTAAACATTTGCTTTTATAACTGGACTCTCATGATTTGGATTTGTCTAGTCCTGATCACTTCTTGAAACTATATGTGGAGAGAGAGGGATTTAAGGAAATGACTGCGATTAGACTGAACGCTTTCCTCTTAGTACTCCAGTGTGGAAGAAAGAATAAGAAAGACTCAAAACAATAGGGCAGTTCGCACAGGATGGGGAGGACTGCTCAGGTCTGACCTTTCCCGCCTCAGTTTCATTCTTCCCTGCCCATAATATCAGCATAAACAGCAGCTGGAGAACGTACTTGAGAGAAACTCCATGAAATACCACTTCTCCTCCCATTGTAGATATATATAGCACCACGCAGATCGTTCTCCTGAGGGGCTCCAATGGCCACATCTGAAACACAGGCATTGTTGCGTTAGCTTTGTTCTAAAAACCTAGTGTTCAGTCTACTTAGACAACGTTTTAAAGACTGTTGCAAAAATGTGGGCAGCATAGATATGCAACCTTCTAAGGTATACCATTCAAAAGTTTGGGGTCAGTAAGATTTTTAAAATGCTTTAAAAGAAGTCTCACCAAGGCTGCATTTATTGGATAGAAAAA
>NW_015785314.1:0-1607 GCF_001515625.1 Sinocyclocheilus rhinocerous | reverse complement strand
CGCACACACACACTCATATATATATATATACACACACTGTGCTTTTTTTGTTTTTTAATTTCATATAAAAATTTAATACTTTTGCTATTTTTCCAGTGCATTGCATTTAATTGTCAGGAATGCATTACGAAACGTCATAAAGATCTTTTATTTATAAAGCATTTCATTCACTGGAGGCACGTCTCATCTATCATAATTTAGATGATATTTTGCAAATGAAATAATCAGAGGAATTTAATCCATGAGTTAAACTCTCCTTTGGCAGCATCAAAACTGCACTGCATCTGAACGCTGTTCAACTCAAAGCACGAGTGACTGGAGTGGGGCAGAAAGAGACAGGCCCATCTCCACCTCTTCCCTCCAGCTAAACACTCTTTCTGGGGAATGCTGGGAAGGAATGCCAGCAATGTGAGCGGCGGGATAAACGAGCGACCCAAGGGAACGACTCCAGCGAAACGCAGAGCGGTCGGAGGAATTCAGACCAACAACTGGCCACTTGTTGCCCACTTGAGCCGGAAAGCAGGGCGCTTTTGCTCCACGACTGTTTAGTGCGAGGAGCGAACCCAATGTAGGTCAATGGAGCGCATTAATTACCCATGATGCAACATGCACGCTGGCGAGTGTTCATGCAGATACGCCGTGTCATGACAGGTGGAGAAACGAGACCGTTCACTTTTACACGCTCACGGATTAATGCTAATCACCACCTGCTTTTGATTGTTTCAATGGTTTCAATGGTGACTAATTAATTCAAACTTGATGAGGCACAGGTTTCAACCCTCATAATGCAATCAGATTCATTCTGACCCGGAATGCATGCATAAAAATTCCTAAAAAATTGTTTTTGGTGAAAGAGCGAAATTTTGCAAATGCTTTAAGATCCTCAGAATCCACATTACATATTTTATTAGATTTTTTTTTTTTTTTACAACTTTTTAAAGATATATAACCATTTAAATAAAAAAAATGTCATGCATTTCGCATCCGGGTCATTTTTGAAATTTTTATTTAATATTAATGAGTAATATTAATGTTGTTTTGTTAGAAATTAATATGTCCGTTTCATAATTTTGGACTGTTTTTCATCAGTCATGAGTTATAAATTCAAAGTAATTTAATAAAATTCCATTCATTCTAATGGGGTTAATAATACTGGTAATTCTCAGATTACATGTTCTTATACATTTCATGCAAATACAATTTCTCATAAACATTGAAAAAAAAATTTTTTTCCCATCATAGTTTTTTTGGTGTGGTTCACATGCAATTTGAAATTTCTAAGAATTTCTCAATTTTTTAATTATTAATAAAGGGGTAAATGCAGTACTAACATGCTAACACTTATACTTTGACATTTTTCACATTCACTCAATGAGAAGTTGCTGATAAGAAACAAAATGGTTTTAGCTAAAAAAAAATATATATATTAATTTTGGACTGGTTTTGAGCAACCGTGAGTTATAAATTCTAAGGAACTTAAATTCCATTCATTCTAATGGGGTTAATACTGGAAATTCTCAAATTACATAATTCTTAAATTACAATACTTATAAACTTCATAGAACAATATATTAAAATTAAATTTCTCATCGATATTGGATATATAT
>NW_015785313.1:0-1606 GCF_001515625.1 Sinocyclocheilus rhinocerous | reverse complement strand
TTTTTTTATTCCATGGCAGAAATGGGCTTCCATACACATTAGCCTTAGCAAGCACCACTAATAAATAAAACATAAAAAAAAGTGATATAAAACAAATCATAAATGTTTTATTCTGAAGCGTGCAGACAATGAATTCTATACCCTGAATGATTGAGCAATATGTTTTATGGGGTTTCGGAATTGAAATTCAGAACTAGGATCCATGTCTGGGAGGTTAATATCAGAAAGGGACTGATCTTTTTTCTTGCAGGCAGCGAGAACATTTATGAACAAAGTCCAGCGTGTCACGCAGCAGGCCAGACAGCAGGAGCAGCAGTTCAACTGCTGACAACCGTTTACCAGCACAGCCACTCTGACAAGCCTCTCATCTTCCCGTTTCATCTTCACCTCCTGCATCATTTAGTCCCTGGAGAGTGTGCATACTTAATGTGCGATGATACACAGGTTACCCACCGCCAGCAAAACACTACAGTTAGACATATTTACATGTCTACAAGCCCTTATAGCCATACAAAAATCCATCACTGAGAAGCTAACATTCATTTTCATTATGATCTCTGGAATGATTTGGTATGATAACAACCAGGCTCTTAATAAAAAAAATAACAGGGAGAATTTTGGTGGTTCTTCCCTAAAAAATAATCCAGTGAGAGGAAACAAAAATGTACAGAAACAAGTTTTCCCAAAATATAATGTGAAAACTACACCCCTGGAGAAGGAGGAGTGGGAGCACAATCAAACAATCAATCAGAAAGTCTGTCTCTGATCAAAACAGGCCATCATGAAACGGGTGCAAAAGTAAATATTTACAATGTGGATTTGAGTTATAAGTTATGGAAAAAGTGTATAACATGAATATGCTGCACTAAAATATGTCTTCTTCATAGACAATCCCTCATTTCACAATATCACATGAATGACTGTCTGTGCAGATCACACTTAGGCCTGATGTTTCTCAAAACTTGAAAAAATCCTGTAAAACATCTTAAAAGGTTAATTTCATTAAAAACAACATCTCTTTTGAAATAAAGTGTTCAAATTACAATTAAAAAAAAGCTACTGCAATGCAAAACCATATTACCCCTATATGGAAAAAAACGCCGATTCAGGGTTAAAAACTTGTCTCGTCCACTCCGAGTAATGATTAAAAAAGCCTTGACTAACATAAGTGGGACAAAATAAGTATACTTAATAGAAATCCATAGAATATTGGTCTATAAATTAATGGTGAAGTGTAACTACAATCTGAGGAGGGGGAATTGAGGCAATTCGCGAGAGCGCAGAGTTCAATCACGGAGCATGTTTCAGCGATGACTAATCTGAACGCTTCTGATTGACCATTGGCCATTCTTAAGCTCAACAGAATCGTGCGTGATTGGTCAAAAGAAGCGTAAAAAGAAGTATGATGCAACACAAGAATATCTCAATTTAATGCCTCAATTAACTTTCATTTCATTTTCACTTTATTCGCGACAGACGTACAATTTAGTGGCATTATCTCCCAAGTCCCTGTTAATTTCGGTCCGTGGCCACTGGCTAGGTGAAAACTATGGGTTGCCATGTTTTCACAACAAAATCCGCCCAATTGCTACTCAAAACTAGCCCA
>NW_015785312.1:0-1605 GCF_001515625.1 Sinocyclocheilus rhinocerous | reverse complement strand
TTACAAAAAGAATGTATTTAAATCTACATATTTATGACATCACAACATGCCTAACATCACGCCTAAGTTCTCACTGGCTGTGGAAGGAGAGATGGGGCTGCTTGCTATTGGCTGTTTTCAATTTACCCCTGTGGTCTTTTGGCATGTTCTCCACCATTGGTTGAGGCTTGATTCCATCTTGCACGTTCATTGGCCGTCGTACCTTGGTTGACTGATTTACCTTGCCTTACCTTTACACTGCACAAACTAATCACTGTGTCCACCTGTCTTATTGGGCTGCTCCTTCCCATTCACTTCCTGGTTCCACAATGTTTTTTTTTGTTTTTTTTAAGAAGAGATACAGTCTGTTTTGTTTTTATACATAAAATTTGCTTAATATATTCATCAGCTAGGGTGCTGACAGCACTTGCTGGCTCCTTTCTGTATTACCATTTTTTAAATTTAAAATTAAAGAGCTTGTCTTCTCCGATTTTCCCACTGTGAGCTTTCTTTATCAGATGATGCATCAAATAAATTAAGCTTCATCATGACAATTCTCTGATATTTTAAAATGACTTTTTGCTAATGAAGAGACCTCAGGAGAGGCATCTTGAGATTGTTTTTGTTGTCATGTCAAGTAGTCGTGGTCTGGTGTTCTGTGTGTTGAGATGCTTACCAGCTAACTGTTGAGATTACATCTCTCCATCCATGGTTGTCCACACCTTCACATCTGTGTGAAATGCCTGCATGTTCAGCATGATGGGCTATATGAGCAATCCAGGCCTTGACACAGGAGTACATCATAAACAGTAACGTCAAAAATGAAGTTTCATCGTTTTATTATTCATTAGTCATTATTTCTCATTTCTTTGTAACATTTCAAACCCAAAGTAGAACATTTTTAAGTAACTTCTAATTTTGTGAGCCACAGAGTTCTTTTCAACAACATGTGGGTGACTATATTTGCATTTTTTGAGTGATTTGATATGAAGTCTCATGTGTCAGCAGGCTTGTGAGCCAATGTTAGCTGAAAGGCTTTATGGATTGCATCATGGCACACATCTTGTATCTCTCATCGTCCTGTGTCAGTAGCTGTACCACATTATCACTTTTTTTTTTCTCTCCCTTATTGCTTCCACATTTGTCCCCTATTTGATGATGAAGAACTGCTTTGGTGATGTTGACATTGACCAAACAATACTTAAAGGATTAGATCTTCCAATAATACAAAATTAATGAAAAAGTAAAGATAGAAATAAATAAAATGTGTAATATTAAATACAATTTAAATTATATTCAATTAATTTAAAGGAATAGTTCACCCAGAAATGAAAAAAAAAAAAAAAGTGTAATATTGAAATGATTTATTATTTGAACCATAATAAATTAAACTATTCTTGAGCTATTCCTTTAAATAGATTAAATGAAATGTATCTCATTTATTTAGTTACATAAAACCGTAATCTTTAACGGACTGTTATGTATGTTGTAGGATAAAAAAAAAAAAGTTCACCCAAAAATGAAAATTAGCTAAATATTTACTCGCCATCAGGCCATCCAAGATGTAGAAGAGATTGTTCCTTCATCGGAACAGATTTGGAGAAATGTAGCATTATATCACTTGCT
>NW_015785311.1:0-1605 GCF_001515625.1 Sinocyclocheilus rhinocerous | reverse complement strand
TATTAAAGTTTTATTTTGACCCCTATAGTAGGTGTTTTTTTTTTTCTCCATAATATTTGGGGGAGGGGGCACAACAATACAATTCTACTTAGGGCACCCATTTGGCCAACAGCGGCCCTGGTGATGTGTATGGAGTATAAATTAATTTCACTAATTTCTCACTTGTCACTTCTAGAAATGAAATGTGACTTTTCAGGCATATTGTTCTTTTAATTGATATGAGCCAGTTGCTCCTATTTGTCGTTAAAGCAGTGTTATTGTACATCTGTGACATGATGTTGATTTTCAAATAAATATTTTAGACTTGCATATATAAAAACAAACTAAATTCGTCTTTTATAATAATGCATTTACAGTGGAAGTCTATGGGGCAAGTCATTGCACTAGGATATACACTATAATGCAGCCCGTATTGAAAATATAGCAAAGACATAAACATGCATGTTAAATAAGAGAGCAGTGCCAGAGAATAGAGCAGATTATTTATTTTATAAATTGATACAAATGTTTATTTATTTTATTTAGGCAGTGTACACATGCATTGATATTTTTTCAAATAATAGGACCATTATAAGACCAGTCAATATTTTTAATTACTATTGTGGTAATCAACAGTGTGCCACCATTCAGTGATTTCCATTCAGTTTTTTTTTTTTTCGTAGTTATTCTAACCTGGCAGGAGTAAAACAGCCTGTAAGAGTAGGGTGGTTGATGTGAAAAAATATCAAACTTTCAGTTCCGCCTAGTGTTCCCATTCAAAAGAAAATGCAGTGATCATTTGTCAGTGCTTCTAGCTTGTGGCCATGAGGCCGATCGGCATTGCTCCAGGTGTGCACATAGAGCGGTTAGTCACAAGGGCATCCTCCAGGCTGTCTGACAGCAGTGATGGAGAACCACAGATTTAGTCTTAGCCAAATAGGACTTTAGTGAATTCCCACTGTTCTCCTCTCAAAGCCCTGAGCCCTGCTCCGGTGATTAGTCCACTTCTTTCAGAGCGGAACACTATGACAGGGACGAGTCCATCATGGATTGACCCTGGTTCAGCTGATGTCAACACTCAGCCCAGCAGAGCTGTTGAGTGTCGCAGTGCTGCCAAAGGTGTCGCAGGTATTCATGGTGATGTACGGAATAGAAACCTTTTTTTTTAGATAGTATGTGAAACGTTAGGCTACAACGGATATGCTATCCTCGAACTATGTTCTTCTGAAGAAGCAAAAGGCTCACTTTAAAAAATAAAATGTGCTTTTCACTACTTCAATAGTGTATGAGTCACACGGACTGACAGATAGACAGACTGACAGATAAAAGCAAAAACAAGGTTTAATAAACAATAAGCAGACGGGTGCAACAGTGTGTATACCACAAACACAAACAACAACCGACCATGAAGAGTAAACCAAGAGAAACTTAAGTACACACAGATGGTGAACCAAAATGACAAACAGCTAATGATTAATGAGTGTCCATGGAAACTGATGAGCGACGGAAAACCAGAACAAACGAAAACAGGAAAGTGATGGGAAACAAACTAAAAGTCCATGACAATGAAACTAAATAAACATACAGTATATGTGACATTGTGATTGCAGAAAATATAGGCCTATA
>NW_015785310.1:0-1604 GCF_001515625.1 Sinocyclocheilus rhinocerous | reverse complement strand
TGCGCGTTAAATATCGCATGCGATTTATCGTGCAGCCCTAGAATACACATACAGAGGAAGCTGAAGTACTTACGGTTGTTATATGTGTCTGATAGAGCGCAGAAGGAAGCAGTGAATGAGAGAGAGAGAGAGCAGGGTTAGGCAGAGTCATGCAGGCACTCAGACTATGAGGCGTTTCTGTTGATGTGGGACAGCATCCTATAGAGAAATGCATTTATCCAAGTGTTTTCCCCAACAAAATTCAGCAAAGAAATCAAATTCATGAATGATTCAGTCAATGAGGTCACTCCTTTACACCCATTCGAGATTTAAGGGATTAGGAAACTTTGATTTCATCAGACAGAAGGAGTTCAGCACAATATAACTAGCTGTCTGGAGGAGACAAACAAATGGAAAAAAGATTTGTTGTGACTTATTGGCTAGCTACTCACCTTGCATATACACAGTAGGGCTGTCGATTCATAACATAATTAACACAGGGAAAAAAAGACGAGTTAAAATGAAGGCATTTAAGGCACCCGGACGCCAGTGGATCAGTGACGAACAGCCCACTGCCGGATACAGAATGCAGTTAAATGCCCCTAAATGCAGGACACTGGGGCATAAATACCCCTGTTTGAGTTTTGTCTCATATTTATATCATATCACTAGCAACAAGTGCAGTATCACATGTTCTGTTTTGTCCTGAACACCACAAGAACCAACTGTTCAATTTTTGATTAATTCATAATAGATTAATTAATCGCCACATTGTGTAATCATCATCTTTTGCTCAGAAAACAAAACAAAATTCAACATGACACATTCTAGTGTATGGAAAAAAAAAGATCTGTATTGTCTTATTATTTCCAGTGAATCGTTTGTAATTGGATCCTGCTCTCCTTCGTTCAACCGCATTACAGAAGACGTGACCCTGAATAAGGATCCAGCAGATCTACCTGCAGGAGGAGCACACCAGACAGTGACTAACTGCAATGTTGTGCTCTGACTAGCAGCTGTCAAAGACCTGATTCTTTTTTTTTTCCTCAAATCGATTTGAATGAGCCCATGAAGTCATATTTACCAGGAGGTAGACCGGGGCATCAAACTCAGTTCCTGGAGGGCCACTCTCCTGCAGAGTTCAGCCCTAAATCTAATCAAACACACCTGAACCAGCTGACTGAGGTCTTCAGGATTACTAGAAACTTCCAGACCAGTGTTTTGGAGCTGGTTGGTTGAAGCTACGCTCTGAGGGACTGTTGCTCCAGGAGTCAAATTTGACACGTGTGTTTAGACTTTTACTTTGTACTCTGTTTCTGTTTCACATTGCCCTTGTTATGTCCTGATGGTTTTCACCTGTTTCTTTTTAGTCTATTAGCCTGTGTATTGAAGCCCTTGTGTTTTCAGCATTCTTTGTCAGGTCTTTGTCCATTGTTGGATGTACTGTATGCATGCTTAGATTTGTTCTTTATGTTCCTAGTTTCAGAGTTACTTGGTATTGTTTTATATTGTCTCTTTATTTTGAATAAATCATCTACAATCTGCTGTCCTTCATCTCGTTGCCCATGCTATGATACCATGGCCAGCATTCATGGACAAGTAGAAGCTGCCATTGGTGTTTGCAG
>NW_015785309.1:0-1605 GCF_001515625.1 Sinocyclocheilus rhinocerous | reverse complement strand
CTGGGAGCCTGAGCCACTGTTTGAGCCTCCGTGGATGTCTCTTTCTGAGGGCAGATGAAACCATCAGAAGCCCAGCGGCTCTGCAGGGATGACAGCTAACCGAGCAGCTCACCTCAGACTTGTGATAGTTTGATGGGCGGACGATTAGCATTTCCTGCTTGTAATCTTTTGTGTGGCAATGAAGGGAAGGTATGTTTGCCGTTTTGTCAAGTGAAAGTGTGGCGCTCACTCACCATTCCCCTACGGGGGATCTTTAAAAGTCCTCCATGAGCTCGCAGACTGCACTGAGCTTGGAATACATGTTTGATGAGAGGAAGTGAAGTCTGTTTTTAAACTAGCAGTGAACTGAATAAGTGAATAAGTGGCCCTCGGAACATTTCACTGAGTAAAGTGTACAGATTAGTGATGGAGTCAAGGGTGCATTCGAGAAACTCCAGGCCTACAAACTCCCAACAGAGCAGAAGAAAGTTTTTGAATACACTGTTAAAAAAGTGCCCTGTTAAATTACGGTATGAAGAAAAAAATTACTGTAAAAATACAGTGACAGTGTTTCAGGTATACAAGATGCCATATTTTTGTCTGTTCAGTATATTTCACAACTCATAACTGTATCATTAAGTGATATATTGCTACTTTACCAAAATCTGCTTTTTACCTTAAAATGTACTGATAACCACAAAAATAACACAGGTGGCACAATAGAAAGCCACATAATTATTGTAAGTGGCCTGTGCATAAAACATGGCCAGTACTCTTATATAGTAGGTGCATATGGACAAACACACAACACAAAAACACCATCATGGACACACAAAATGCAATAAACATTAACTAAATAACATAGCATGTAACACATAACACCCTCATTATAACATTACTGGCATCAAAAATGAGAAAAAAAATATTTAAATAAAATATAATCCATGTGTCATGCAGGGATGTTCTTTTACCAGTTTTCATTGTAAATTAAGGAGTAATTCACAGTTTTTACTTCCAAAAACCATAAATATGATTGCATTTTACAGTAAAATGACCGTAATCTCAACAAAGATTATACACTGATTATCTGACATTGCAAACATGGCCAAAAATGTGTCGTCTGTGTGTTCCAGTTTTAGGGCTTGACAGCCCACTGAACATGGTAGTTTGATAGGCAGGTGATTAGCATTTCTTCCTTGTTCTCTTTTGTGTAAAGGGAAAGTATGTTTGTTGTTTGGGAGAGTGAAAATGTGGTCCACACTGACTGTCCCTCGGTGGGGGGTCTTACCCATTACAATAAGCCCTGACTGAGCATATAGACTGCACTGACCACTCTTGGCACAGGGAAAACAAAATATTTGCATCACCTGGTGCTCTAAGGCATTTAATGCGGGATGAAGTATCAGAACTCCTGAGGGAATTACTGAGGCATTCCCTTGTCTGGAGATTCCTGAGAGCAAGGTGCAAGGGGGTCCTGGGAGAGGAGGGGGATGAGGGAGACACAAAATGACACATGATATGGGATTAACATTCTCAAATATTGTCCACTGTGTGATTAATCCTATCTATTATCTGTTCTTGTCTTTCATTATTAATATGCACAAACATTTTCAAAGCAAAAATCTT
>NW_015785308.1:0-1565 GCF_001515625.1 Sinocyclocheilus rhinocerous | reverse complement strand
TGCACAACATAAAAGAAGGTATTTTGAATACTGTTGGTAACTAAGTTGTTTATATATATATATATATATATATATATATATAAATATATAGTCACATAAAGCAATATATACTATAGAGCAAATTTCAACGGTCTGATTTTTTATTTTTTTTTCATTATGTGTAACTGTAATATTGCCCTGTTCTTTTATAAAGTTGGATATTTAAGTATGTCAACTTTATCTGCATACATACAGTACACTTGCATAGGACAATATATAATATAGTAAATCTCAACTGCTTGATTGCTTGTATTGCTGCAAAATGTAAACTATATTAATCGGCCAGCTCTAAACTGCATGGTTTAGAGCTGGATTGGTTTGCAATGTTAATGGTACAAACATTAACACTGTGACCTTCTGTAAAGCTGCTTTCAATCACTGTGCATTGTGAAAAGTGCTATACAAATAAATTTAACTTCATATGATTTCATGTTGACTGTCTCAATATTAAATGACCATATACCCTCTATTATCATGTGTTGAAGTGGAGGCCAGGCGTTGGGCATGTCCCACTGCTGCCCACTTTCACTAAGAGAAGTGGGAACCCCGCTAGGATAGTCCAGACCTCCGCTACCCTAAACAGAGAAGGTGAGAGAGAATAAATGACCAGAATCAAGAAATGTTTATGAAAAGCAGAAATATTGTGCAAAGAGTGCCATCTGCTGTTGAGCATAGAGTTTACTTCAGCAACAAGATGGGAAATGCAACCTCCCACTGTTTGAGATCTCACTTTTTCCTGTGAAACCTACAAATACTTTTTTCTTGCATTTAAGACAAATTAATAGGGAGAAAAATTGGAAGTGAACTGCAGTGTTACTCAAGAGGGAATATATTTGATGCAAAGAAATTACAATATTAATTTGTGAGTGTGAATGGAAGGTGAATTAAAGCGGCATTAGGTCAGAGGTGAGACATCTGGAGGTTGTCTGCAGGAAGGAAGCATCGCATATGTTGTATACCGTCTATGTCGCCTGCCTACAAAATCACTCACTATAAAAGGTCAGTAATTGACATAATTTGTAATTCAAGGTTTGTATAGTGACAGGCTCACTGTCAGGTACTGTACAGCCTGATCGCCCATCTCTGGCTTAGAGTAACATTGTGCCCAGAAAGGTGCCATGTTAGATGGGTAGAAGGACAGGTGCTGGGTCTTGTTCACCAGACTGAAATCAAACCAGGCTCCTTTTTCTGCATCCCACAGTAGACTTTCAATAGCTTTAATTCTAGCAGAAAGTGCCTTCTCATATTCCACTGCCTTCTAAGAAAATATCCCAGAGTGCTTTTAATATAACACAAAAACCACACTGTTAAAACTCTGCTGCCTTATTATTATACCTAAGGGAACTAAACAATCTTTTTTTTTTAATCAAATATACACTACTGTTCAAGTGTTTTTTTTAAGCAAAGATGCATTACATTTATCAAAAGTTACAATAAAGACTTTACATTGTTACACAAGATTTCTATTTCAAATAAATGCTGTTCTACAGAATTTTCTATTCATCAAAGAATCCTCCAAAAAAAAA
>NW_015785307.1:0-1604 GCF_001515625.1 Sinocyclocheilus rhinocerous | reverse complement strand
ACATCTATATTCAAAAATGGGGGGTGGCACTTAAAGGGTTAAATAAATAAAGGTTCCAAAAGGGGGGTTTGGCAGCGAATGCCATAGAACCATTATCGGATCCACAAAGAACCTTTCAGTAAACAGATTTTAAAAGAACCCATTTTTATCTTAGTGTGAAGAATATGTAAAAAATGTGAAGAAATTGTTTTCCACTATAAAGAGCCTTTAGTGGAATAGAAAGATTCCATGATTGTTAAAAGCTGTTCATGGAATTATAGATTCCAAAAAAGAACCAAATAAATGAAATGCACTGTATTTTCCGGAAAAAGTCACAGCAGATCAAAACTGCATTGTTGAGAGAAAAAAACACCTGTAAAATGACTGTAAATAAAATGTTTACAAACATATAAACAGTATCAACATGTATTTTCGTTGTTCCACTCACTCCACAAAAATCCTTCAAATTTAATGGTATACAGAATGAAAAGAAGAATGAAAAAGTTAATTATAAAATAAACATAAACTGATCTGTGTAAATTTGGTTGACTGCATTTTAGTTTGATGATGAATATGCTGCTATGTCAAGTTAGCAATGCTAGAAATGATATGTTTTGTGTGCACTTTGCATTCTTGATGTTAAAGGGATAAGCCACCCAAAAAATGAAAAATCATTTACTCACCCTCATATTGTTCCAAACCTGTATGACTGACGTTTTTGTGCAGAACACAAAATAATATATTTTAAAGAATGTTGGTAACCAAACAGTTACAGCTCCCATTGACTTCCATTGTATTTTGTCCATATAATGAAAGTCAAGGAACAGCAACTGTTTGGTTACTCACATTGCTCAAAATATCTTCTTTCATGTTCCAGAAACAAATGAAATGCATACAAGTTTGCAACAACATAGGAGTGAGTAAATGATGACAGAAGTTTTTTTGGGGGTGAACTATCCCTTTAATTGTATTTTATAAGTTGCAGCACATTTCACAAAGTAACTTGTATTCCAGAAAATGCAGTAATTTGCTTTGGATAAAAGCGTCTGCCAAATGTATAAATGTAATACATACAGTAACTTAAAATTCTTCTGCTAATTTGTAAACCAAGAGAGTGGCTAACAGATGCTGACCACTACATGTTAACCTGTCAAAAACAGAAGACGTAGATTTATTTATCTGTGTTAATGAACACTCCAGGGAAAAAGACACATACCAATGTCATTTCTGGGAGGAAGATCCTCATCCTCATGGCTAGGATAGCGCTCTTTACGGTCTAACAGGAGATAGTAGATCATCTTCTCTTGGTTATCTCTAAGAAAAAGAGCGAGAGAAAGAAGTGAGAATAACACGAAATGTGAGAATGTTAACCCCGAAGCCTATTGTATCATATTTGATATACAAATTTCTAAGGCATAGGAATTATCAATGAGCAAAACTTTGCTGAAAATTGTACACAAGAAAAGCCTTCTGCTGTCTGATTGATAGATCATACTTTTATGGCAAGTAAAAGGCCTTTTAGTATAATTGTAAAAACACAGTGGCACCAGAGCTTTTTGCTGTGAAATCTTTAAATTGTTATAAAGTAAACATAAGAATATTTTTATATATATATATATATATAT
>NW_015785306.1:0-1605 GCF_001515625.1 Sinocyclocheilus rhinocerous | reverse complement strand
ACTGTCTCTTGATTAAGGACACTGGCAGCCATTTGTCATTTTCTGAAGTTGCTTAAATGCACATATAACTAGTACAAATAGGGTTGAGATGAGGGTAAAGATTTTGTATTGGACTTCCTTTTTATAATCACAGTCCGGAATTGCTTTAAGTTTCGTCATGGTTAAATGTTTACTGATAGATTGAAGCTTTCATTTTCCAGCTCTAACACAACTTGCTGACCACCAGATTTACACTTGCTAAATGACAAAAATCTAGGGGGAAAAAAAATTCAGTGGCACAAGTCAGCGATACTGTTGCCTACATGTGCTATGGGAAAGTGTACTACTTCCCTCTTCCAAAGTTTAATTATGAATTTATCATGTTCAAGTGCTTTGTTGTCAGAAATAATATAGGAACCATGAGAGGCACTGTCTAACTCTGAAACTTGGGTTTTAAAGTAATCTCAACTTGAGAGTCTGCCCATGTTCAAATTCTGACTTTTATATACTATAAAAAAAAGAAAAACGTAATAAGCTCTCTTTTAGTATTCAATGTGCATTTATTTAATTTATGAATTACTATTAATTAGTTATTAACTATGTATTAACTTAGAAAACATTTATTTGCAGCAAATTAATGTCAATGTTTGTGAGAAGTTTGGATAACTTTTTTTTATACTTTTACAGTTTATTAATATAGACAACATTTTGCATTGCCTGACTACCAACACACCGCTGATTCTGACAGAAGCTTGAAAATAGTGATCTAAATTAATCATGGTTTACTAGTTAAACATAACAGACACGGTATATTTTGTATAGTCAATTATAATTTGAACAAATAACTTTATCAAACAGCCCATTTACCCCATTATTACTTACTGGCTTACATTTATAAATACACATGCACCGTTACATCAGTACACCATTATTTTGATTGATTGATTGATTGATTGCAGTTTAGGTCACTTACATTATTTATTTCCATAATTCACAATGTTATAAGCTGTCCATTAATTTTCTTGGAAAGTGACCACTTACAAAAGAGGATTGTTAATCAGTTTAGTAAAATAATGTTTGGAAATCATTACAAACTGTGTTGCAAATAATTTATTGTGTCTTTGGCATTGCCAGAATTACAAGTTGATTCCTTTGGCAATTTTTTTTTTTTTGACTTTCTGTCTGTCTGTCTGTCAAATAATGTAAATATACTAAACATGTTTTCTGATCCTAGCCAGCATTTAATTAAGCAAAATGTTGGGTCCTGTGTGAATGATAAGTAGTCTATATTTATAGTCCATTATTACAGAAGAAAAATACTGTATAATTTAAACGCATATATCTGTTAAAACTTTATTTAGGCATGGAATAAAAGCCACAAGTCCACTTTTGATGTACTTTTCCATGTAAACCTTCAGCAGAAGCCTCAGCCAATTCTTTTTTTACTTATATGGAAAGCACTCATGTTGTGTGTAAAAAAATGAACGGTCTCCAGCATTTAATCTTGAGGAAAGAGACAAATTTTGCTATAGATGGAAACTCAGACCTCATTAAAGTCTTATGAACAGCCCTCATAAATTAGAGCATCAACCTGTTATTTTAACAGCAAGCCTACACTCATGACCA
>NW_015785305.1:0-1591 GCF_001515625.1 Sinocyclocheilus rhinocerous | reverse complement strand
GTTAACCCCCTTCCTGTGAGGGAGAGCAAGTGGCTCAACCCAAAACAAGGCCTCAATTGATACAAAGCATTCAGGAAGGAGGAAGCACCCTACTCTGTAATTATAACTGTTTGGCAAATCTTCAGATAACAAACCATTAGAAAATGGAAACAATGATTTGGTATGTGACCACTGTGCTGCAGAAATACAACGACTGCAAAAAAGTATTTGCTCATTTTTTTGCCACACTTAAAAATTGCATTAATATACACATTTTATCTTTATTTATTATAATAGTATATCATTTTTTTTTTTAGCTTATTATAAGCTACATTATTTTCTAATGTGATTATAAATAATGATTTATAAATGAGCAAAATATATATTTAAAATAAAATAATTACAGAGATAATATTTTATTATAATATTATATTTATTCTAATATCTATCTTCGCTTATTTTACACTAAGGTATTAAAATAGTACTATTAAAAATCTTTTAATGGAAATAATAAATAAAATGAAGACAAAAATTGGGGAAACTGCAAAAGCTGCTGCATGGCGTTTTATACTGATTGACTTCCTCATCACAGGTATATGTTTCGCACTTCTTCAAAGTGTCCTATACTGACATTTTTGAGCAAATGTCAATAATCATCTCTCTACTAGTATTACACTGTCTTTGCCTCTGGCAGTATTTCAACACACAAATACAGATATTTCACCTGATCAGACACATGGTGTACATGATTGTGTAATATTGCCACCAATAATCTAAGCCTTGTGTGTGTCTGAGCTTGTTGCTTGACTGATGAAACTTGCTATTGAAACTGAAAACCAGATATCACAGCTTCATTGTGAAAGTAAATAAATGGTCTTGTATGTGGCTGCTCCAAGAAACGAAAGAGCCAGATTCAGAACGGAAGCAGTGTGTGTTTGTGTGTGCATAGGGTGGTGGTGGATTGTGAATGAGAGTCTGGACAGCGGAAGGACATGAGCTGGGCATGTTGGAATGTTTCTAGACAGATTCCGAGGACACCTTCCTTTTTCTTCCTGTTTGTACATTTACAAAGTCTGATTGACTAAATTTATGCTTAAAAATCCTTTTTTTTTTTCTTTATAATTTTTTTTGTGACCCCGAAAAGATTTTGATTACAAGTCATACACGTTTGCAAATCCTTTTTTTTTTTAAATTATAGAATGCGGTTGTAAATCATCAACATTCTTTTTATTATCCTTTTTTTTTTTCGTACATTTTTTGTGGCCCCAGATTTTGGACACACTTGAACACACAATTCTTACTATGACTTCACATTTTAAACCTTTTATGACATTTAACCAACTGATCTCAAGGGGACTTTTAGGTTATGTATGATGTAATTTCCCCTCAAGTTTACACAGGTGTCCAATTTAGAGGAGTAACCACAGGTGTAGTTCATCACATTAACTATGGACATGTTCTGTGATGTCTGACAACCACAGCCTGTCCAAATACTTAATTTTGTACAGTACATTTATAATGTAAAACTTAAATCTTGTAAAGTCATTGTGCTGCTGCAAGTAAATGCTACATTATTTAAAGGGGTCATATGATGCGATTTCAAGTTTTCCTT
>NW_015785304.1:0-1603 GCF_001515625.1 Sinocyclocheilus rhinocerous | reverse complement strand
GACAGAGGCTCTTTGAACAGTGTGTGCTCGGTGTAAACAGGCAGATCTATATTTAAAGTGATTCAATCTTCTGTTCATTCAGGTTGTGGCAGTATGTATGAATTTAATTATATAAGTCACATGAGTCAGAGCGGCAAACATGCATTAACTTGCAAACCTGTCATAGACAGTCAATGTGTGTATGCAAATGTGAGAGGGTGGAAATCACTAATTCTTTTTTTTTTTTTTTGCGGAAGAAAGGTAATTATTAGTGTAGTTCTCTTATTGGAATCCAAACGGTCTCTCTGTTGCATAGCTCCTCATTCCCTTCTGCTCCACTATTCCTTACAAACTTGATAATTGATGAACCTTTTCACAGTTTGAACTGAACTGAACCAACACTGAACGGACTTGAACTTAATAATTACACTATACTGTCTTGTTAGAGCTGCTTTACAACTTCACTTTAACCCCTGAAATAAGTTCAACAAGAACAAACACACAGCAAAATACCAAAAACATACGAATGCATCGCCTAAGAGCAATTTAGTACTGTAATGGGTCAGTCGTCGATACTTGAACTGGCTACCAGTTCAAATAATGTAGAATCAGTACAAACAAGCACAGAGCATACACACACACACACACACCGGCATAAAATGACAGACAGTAAAGAAATCTAGCCTATGTTAATAACACAGAGCAACTAGCCATATAATTGTGCATACTTGCAAAATAAATAGGCTCACTATTATTAGTAGTATACTTCAAAAGGAGTGAATATAGTCTGCAACAAGGGTAAACATTGTTTGTAGGTCACACTCCCAGCCAAATTCAAGAGACATTTAATATATACTTTGGACACTTGATATCCATCCAGTGTATATGTCACCCTCACACCACCACAACAGCATTTTGTCATCTATGACCAGCAGAGGGAGCAATGAAACTCAACAGTAATATGTCCGACACACGCACACACACACACACACTTTCTCTCTCTCTCAGTTGATATTATTAGAGGCTCACAGCAGGCTGAGTCTGATCATTCTTCAGGGGCAGATGGATCACGGCTCGGATCGACTCCTCTGAACGGAATATCTCGGCTCTGTTCGCTCAGGTAAAGCGGGGTTCTCTCTTGACGTGTCTTTAAGTGCGTTTGATCTGTTGATCTCACTGAACGCGCTGCTTCCACATTCAGAATTCCATGCAGTTCTGCCGTTTTCCATACGAATTCTTATCATTTTCCTTCTGCACGATTTCCCGAAGACGCCGATGTTGCGCTGTTGAGAGCGTAAACTGATCGTCTTCACTCGTAAAACACGAAATTAACACTATTTGCAGGAAAACAGCGCCGTTCCAGCATGGTCGGAGATTGAAGATGAAACACTTTCAGACAGAGACATTTATTGTATAAACTGCGTTATGAAATGCGAGCTGTCATCTGCAACTTCTCCATATGGCCTATAAAGAAATACAATCTTGCAAAGAAATCCTGTAAACAAAATCGTAAAAATATGGAAACAAATATTAAAATCTGGAAAAAATACAGTAAAAATATAAAGTATACAGTCCTTAGAATATAGGTATGTGTGTATATATATATATATATATATTGTGTGTG
>NW_015785303.1:0-1591 GCF_001515625.1 Sinocyclocheilus rhinocerous | reverse complement strand
TATGTTTAATTTGGTGATGTTAAACAATATTTTTTAACCCAGAATTAATTATCTGTATGCACACAGTGAAATCAGCATTTTAAATTGTTACTTTAATTAGACATTAGCAGTGAGATTTCTAAAATCTCAGTTATTTTCTTATTGTCTAAAACACTCAAGTAGCATGCAGTGTTAAGTTACAGAGTCTTTTCTTAGCCATTTCATTCATGTTTCAATAATATGTAAGTATACTGTATAATGGCTGTCAAGGGCTTTCACAGAGTTAATCCAAAATGTTTCTTCATTTTCCATGGGCAAAACAATTGACAAGCACACTCGTAGCTAAATACTGTATATATTGAGACACACGCCCAGGCAAACGTATAGGCTCATAAACATAAACACACACATATATATTGTGGTGCTCCTAAGGCACTTAAGCTGTTGTTTATAGCCCAAGGGCAGTATAAATTTCTTGCATTAAAAGAAGCTCAGAAAAATGCCGTTTTCTTCTAGGAAAAGGAGCTTTAGACTTCCCAGCTATCACACTGTGTTGAAAATGCCCAGTCACACAAACTGCTGCTGGTGAATATAAAAATCTCTTTTAGCTGATAGCTGAGACACCAATCTGTTTCAACATGACCATCTCCACTTCTGCCTTCTTCTCATGCATAATTCATATCCAGAGACCAGCATGCCTCTCTTTTTATCACGCTGTACACCCTATGTTGAGGGACTACTACAGTATCTTGACCAAACCCAGCACAGAACAACTCCATTTTTTATGTGGGCCTCCATAAAGTATGTGAAACAGGGTTGACTTAATCGAATGTTGAATGGCTTGTCTTTTCTTATCCCTTCTTCTTGATTTGAGAAATGCACATCCTTCATTGGTGGTCCTTGACCCTGAGTGGAGTTGCCATCGGTGACAGAATATTATGACTCATCGTGTGCTATCTTAACGCTCTGCATACGCCTGTCTTCCGGCCGTTACGTCAGTATGGTTTTGAGAGTGGTAACATATGTGCTGTTAGCGGGGGTTGTAGTGGGGAATGAGATTGAAATGAGGATTTGTCTCTTGGAGGAATTTTTAGACTCAAAACCATGTTGCGTGACTGACACTTAAGCGGATGTGCCAGCTTCTCTTATTATCACACTTAACGTCATATGTTCTTTTGACTGTTATAGGTCTTAGTTGATGCTTTTTGTACTGTGTGTGTGCTTGTTTGACACACTCATGTGCATCTCCTTTCCCACATCCAAGCATGCATATACATATTTTTTAATGCAGTATTTATGCATCAAATTTACATATGCACAGCCATTCAAAAGTTTGGGGTTGGTAAGATTTTTTTTTGTTTTTCAAAGAAGTCTTTTAGGCTGTGTTTATTTAACAAAACATAGAATAAAAAATGTAATATTGTGAAATATTATTACATTTTAAAAGATCTGCTTTCTGTATTTATATATTTTAAAATAAAATTTATACCTGTGATGGCAAAGCTGGATTTTTAGCAGCCATTACTTCAGTCTTCGGTATCCTTCAGAAAGTATTCTAATATGCTGTTTTGGTGCTTAAAGGGGTCATATGATGCGATTTCAATTTTTCCTT
>NW_015785302.1:0-1603 GCF_001515625.1 Sinocyclocheilus rhinocerous | reverse complement strand
GTCGCTATCTTAATAAAGAATGAAAAGACATTTAATTACATATGCCATGATGAAGATTACAGTGGAGGCTATATTGTCCTCTTCTGTCATCTCTATGGTCAGTTGTATACCCTTGTTAATGTGTACAACCACAAGGCAGACAGACAAATGCTGTACAGATTGAGAGACTATTTGACAGCTATTAACACTAAAGGTGTGCTTTTGGTTGGTGGGGACTTCAACACAGTACTGGACCCAACTTTTGATAGGAGACCAGCAGCAGATCAAACGTTCCATTCCTCACTTAGAAGCATTCTAGAAGATTTCACAGAATCTCTGAGCCTCAAAGACATATTTGCATTAATGCATCCAATGGAAGAAGGCTTCACACGATCTCAGAATCAAAGTCACTCAAGGTTGGATATGTTTTTCATGCCAACGAACACAATGCATTATGTCATAAACTGTATGAATCACAAATCCCCAACTGGAAAGAAGAGAATCTCTGATCACAATCCTCTAGTTTTAGATATCAAAGTTCCATCACTGCCGGAATATAAAATGCCGGAAGTTGCCTCATTGTTAATAAAATTTAAATACCGTGAAGCTCCAGACAGAAGAGCAGGCAAAATAAATGGTGCAGAAATACTGAGTGCTATCAGATCTTTGCCTGACTCACAACAACAAATTCCTGATGAACTCAGTGTCTATCACTACAAGAGGATAGACCTTCCATTCACAGAACTCTTAAAGTTAATATACAATAGGAGGTTGAAGTCTAAATGTGTTCCTAAATCTTTTGTAAAATCATTGCCTGCTCCAGACAATATGCATTGTTTCAGAGTTGACTATTTGATTTTCACTCACATTTTAGCCAAACGCCTTAAGGTGTTTTTAACACCATCTTTTAGGGAAAGAAACAGGGTGGCACGTGGTGTTTGCTTTTGTGTGACTTTTGCAGAACGCCCCCAACATATCAAGATGTCTTTCCTAAATCAAAGTCTCTCATCTCTTAAGCAAATGAACCCTACACCACCGAAAGACTTCAGCATTCTGGAGAATCTCCTCCCCAGGTCCAGCCACTCCGATCATGACTACAGAACTCTGCGTCAAGGCTGCCCACTCACCACACCCATTCTCATACTGGCCTTGAAACAACTGGAAAGTGACATAATGGCAACCAGTAAAAGCACTGGCAACACTAGTCTCAGCATTACCAGAGAGTCTCTGCTGATTTATACAGATAATCTGAAAACTGGCAGGATGTTTGAATTGTTTGAAAATTTTGAGAAATGTTCTGGTATAAAACTAAAGTTGGAAAAAAAAAAGTCTAAAGTTAAAGTTTCAAGCCCAAAATGTTCTTGAGTTATCTGCTGACTGCTATGTCTCTGGCACAGTACGCATGACGTAAATTTGATCATCCGCTCAGTCTGTTCAACTGTGTACACATGAAGTTGCAGCAGATGAAAAGAGGAAGCATACCAAGCTGATGATACACGGGACAATGTTCAGCAATGTTGCTGTCAACAGACAACCAGGTGAGACACAGGGCCCACAACTGATCTAAATAGACATTTGTTACTCACTCTCAATGGGAAAGTGCCCAAGCAACATTGCTCAAAAA
>NW_015785301.1:0-1603 GCF_001515625.1 Sinocyclocheilus rhinocerous | reverse complement strand
GCTGCTTTTTCTTCTTTTGTGGAGATGGGCAGAGGGAAGGAGCAGGGGTTTATGGGTAAAGCCTCTCTGAATCTGGAGCCTGGAGAGTTGCTTTGTGGTGGAGACTGGTGTGACAAAGTCAGCAGGACAGCAGACGCAGGGCTCAAAGGGACTACCGTATAATGATTGTTTAATTAGCCTATCTTTAACGCTGGACCAAAACACTGCTCAGCACACTTTGTTATGAGTGAACATTCACAAAGACACACACAGTCTTGCTGGCTATGTTCAGAGAAGAGCACTAGCTTGCTTTTTAATGAATAATGTGCAGTATACACTGCATACTGTCCTATTCATTAAAAATTGTAAGTGACGTAAGCATTAAGCAAGTGAAGTTGCATGGTGCTAGCAACACAAAGGCTTTGATTCCTAGGCAATGCATGGATTTATATATTTATTTTTTGCATGTCTTTACCTGTATTTGGTGATTTTTTTGTTGCAGACATTCTACATGAATTTGATGATATTTTATTTTTGTCCATACTCGGTAATGACTATCGTTTTATTTGATCCATGATAAAATATTTGAATATAGATAATGTTAAAATTACAAAAGCATCTGAATCTTTAAATTTACAGGTCTTAAACATCAGCTGAACAGAGTTCATTACAGTGCAGTCACTCCTGGAAACTCTATCGTGGGATATCGCTTTTGATTACCAGACACCCCACCAGCTTGACGTCTGAAAGCCACTGGATTTTTTTCCCGCTGAGTTTAATTCACCTCCAGCGGCTGATTTATAGCAGATTGGAGAGCCGTTCTCACCTGTCCACTGTGTGGAGAAAATTGAGAATGGAGGTGCGCTGTGACATCTGTGTTGCACGACTGCGAACTGAGTGTGAGCGCGAGCTGAGCCTTGATGGCTGTGTTGCCTTCATGACCCTTTGAAAAGGTCTGGGTGAAATAGCCTTTAGCTTGATTTGCTATGTTGCTCTCGGGGCTTCGCACATAAACTCTACTTCGCACACTCGTGCACAAGCATACTGAGGCTTTCATGGCGGAAGAGCATTGTATGCTGTTATACACATTCATTGTTGTGATGCTTGAAAAGGTGAAATGCTTTTGCCAGTACTTAGGATTATATTTGAACAAAATCAAGCCCATAAATATTAAACTTCAGTGCATAATGCATCCAGTAGCATTTGTAATAATCTCATAGACTTTTATTGAAGAAGGGACTTGGGTGATGTCTATGGGCTTGTTGAGAAGCTATTTTGACTTGCGACTACCTAGAAATGCCTTATATCCAGCTAACAAAATATGTTCTAAGAACATTTGCTAACACCTGACTTTTTGTATTCACTCTTCCACCTGTACTTTTAGCCAGACATCATTTTTGTTTTTTAAATGGATGCCCTAAACCATTGCAAATATTATAAAACAGCATAAACATTGCACAAAGTTGCTTTTGCACCATATTATTCAGAGAACCTTCAAAACATGAAAAGCAGTGACAGAAGGAAATGAACCGGGCCATTTATTTTTCATAAGTGCATCATTTATGAAACCATGATTGCAAATATTGTCAGCTGTCCATTTATTATTCATTCCAGTTGTATATTA
>NW_015785300.1:0-1602 GCF_001515625.1 Sinocyclocheilus rhinocerous | reverse complement strand
TATTCATAGTTCTACATATGCCCTGCCCTGTTATTCAATATTTTTGGGCTAATTCGACAATGCTGTCATCTACCAATAAGAGTGTAAATGTGTGGTCACATTTACTGTTGTTCGATGAATTTTCACAGTCATTTCAATAGGAATACTTGCATGAGGGCAGAAGATTTCCACACACAGATTTTGCAACGGGTTCAATATAGAAAGCTGCTTGGTTTGAAAGTGACTTCTGTTTGAGTTGTGCTTCATATATCGTTACATTATTGACAGTAGACAATGATACTTTTTTGCCTACGGAATTTAAACAAAACTGCACCTAAATACTATCAGCTCTGTGCAACATTTTAAAACATTTAAATAATGTCCACTGAGTTCCAGATATTCCCCTCAAATCAGTCTGGAGATTTCCATTTTATTTATTTTATTTTAAAATTCTGATTGGTTAATAATGATATCCTGTCTTCAGAGACCACCTATTTATAACATAGCTGAGCTAGTTTTACATCTCTTTTTAATCGCTCTGCGCTGATTTTTCACATAATACAATAACTCAATTGTATGCTCATTTATTTATTTTGCAAGTAGCTATGTAATAAGCATAATGTACAATCAGTCAGTCAATATCACAAAAAGAGCAGAGCAATCAAGACTCCTCCACTTAAATTTTGGGGTGAAAAATTACATTTTATGAGATTCGCCCAGTGTATGTTTGATGGAACAATTATTATTTTCAATATAAAAAAGCAGTTATGCTCTTTTCTAATGTAAGGACCTTTATTTCGAAGTTGAAAAACCTTTATTTCTTTTTCAGCCGAAGTTAGCTCACATATAATCCAGCACAGTAATGTTTCCAATATGTGTTTTCTCACACACGGTGAAACTGAATTCCATAATCATCTTATATCCTGCACATTGTTTAACCAGCATTCCTTCCAATCATAACGGAGCACAGCTCGATTATGATTTATAGCCCCATCTACACAGGGGATGATTGTATTCACATACCATCAACTTCATATTCAATTTCATCTCAGATTCATACTTCAGTTAAAGCACTTAATATGAACAGCAGCACAGTGACACCAAACTCCTATATAGGTTTAAAGCCGTGTGTGTGATTACAGTTGAGATAGCATGGGCTGAATTTGACATTGTGTTATCTAATTTCAGACAGGACTGAAATGTGACCTGCTGCTGGCTCAAGAGTAAAGAAGCTTTATCATATTCAATTACTTTCTGACAGAATGAGGAGAATAGAGGCCCAGCTGCATGTCAGATACACCATCACTGATATTATACTCTTAAACAGTAGTTATTGTGATCATGAAATCAAAATCGACCTTATTTTGAATAAATGTCCCTTATTGTGCACAATTCATCAGTGAACATTATTCCAAGGGGGAAAAAAAAGAGTTTTCAACTCTGCAGAAAGCGGCTTTCAAAGAACTTGAACGCCATATGTTTATGAATTTCTACATATGCTCCATCCTTTGTGTGTTTGTTTATTAAAGTAAACAAAAATGAAAATTAGCTGACAATTTACTCACCCTCAGGCCATCTAAAATGTAGATTAGTTTGTTTCTTCATCAGATTTGGAGAAATGTA
>NW_015785299.1:0-1595 GCF_001515625.1 Sinocyclocheilus rhinocerous | reverse complement strand
GTTTTGGCATTTCCAAACGCCTCGAGCAGTGGGTTTGCTAGAAACAAACAGAAAATAGTTGTTATTTTCTATAACTTGCATTACTGTAGTTACAGTATAGTGGAGTACAAATTTATATTAGTATAGTAAAGTCCTTCAAACGTACCTTCAACTATTCTTTCATCAATGTCTTGACCTGTACCATAAGATGTAGTTAAGTACCTGTGAGAGGAAAGCGTAACCGAATAAAACAAGTACAGAATAAAGAATTACGCAGACATGCTTATAGCCTTATAATATTAACTTTTTATTAATAATGCAGTATATAATATGGAGACCTTTCTATACCTGAGAACAAACTTGGTGTTTTCGGTTTTTCCGGCTCCTGACTCTCCCGACACAATGATGGACTCACTCATCTTCAACACCTTCATGTCACGATAAGCTTTATCCGCTAAATATAACAAATAAAAACATTAAAAAATACAAATATATACATGGAATATTAACCTTTATACAAGCTAATAGTATATATTTTTGTACATGACTGAGAAGCCTTAATTTCACTGCCTCTGCATTAAATTTAGCATATACGTAGGCCCACCCACACATAAACGGTCCATGCCTTTTCTTGCAGCCTTGCTTACCAATTGCATAGACGTGAGGAGGCAGCGTGCCCAGCGACCGGCCGTGGTACTGTTTAATGGTCTCTGGAGAATACAGCTTGGGAATCTCAAAATATGGATTCACAGCAATCAGGATGTTGGCAACAAACGTCTGCAACACAAAGCAAGCAGCAGGAAAACACCCAATGAATGCATTTTTATTTTTTGGCAGACAACCATTTTCAGTTTTTTTTTTTTTTTAACGAAATAAAAAATGTCAAGTCTTTTATTTTTTTACTATTTATTGATTGATTGAGGCTTTTTTCTTCATTATGATAACAGGACTGTTCTATCATCTTGTAATTTGTGACTTTAAAAATCTTTAAAAGTGAATTTTAATGTAGAAATTAAACATTTCAATCTTTGCATCAAACTTTATTCAAAAATAAATAATTATCCTAAAAACACTTTTGAATGGTAGTGCATTTTTTAATAAATTAATATAACACAAAAAATAAACAATTCATTAAAAATATCATTTATTGGCCTATTTATGCAAATATACCGTTGTTGTTTTTTTTTACTCATTTAATAAATTTACTATAAAGCAACTATGTCTTCAGAAAGCTGAAGCGGTCTTCTGGTGACACTAAAGGCCTGGGTATATTTGAGCCTAGGTTTTTCAGTTTTTTTGCATGCTGCTTAGTTTCACACACTTTTAAAGTATACTCTATTCACCACGCGTCCAAGATGATGTATGTGCAAAACATAGTGAACCTTTCCATTTGAGTGTTGAATCACTTGCACATGCAATGCTGTTCACGTACAAATCCATGTAAAGAGAAAAATCGGGCAGCACACGGACATCAGTGGACTGTGCTGATTATGAAAATTACTTTTCATAACAAGAAAACAAGAAAATTATACTGTGGGCTCAAGTACAGTGGCCGAGAGAGATCAATGCACTGCAACTTAAAGGGTTAGTTCACCCAAAAATGAAAATTAGCCCAT
>NW_015785298.1:0-1592 GCF_001515625.1 Sinocyclocheilus rhinocerous | reverse complement strand
TAGATAGATAGATAGATAGATAGATAGATACTGAAATAACCAGAATATCTATTGATGTCCTCATCGCTTTTAATTTTAGGGCTGGGTGTTATGACCATGGTTATGATGATATATAACAATTATATTAGCGATCATCTAGCTAAATTGCATTTATAGTGTTTTCTAGCAGAAAAAAACGTTCACAGGCTTTGCATTATGTACTTATGTATAGGCTATAAATGTCAGGAAACTAGATTCCTGGCCACATGTCAATGTCCATGGACAACTGGTTATTTTGTCATTTGTAAAGACCACTGTCGACTCCACCTGCCTTTAAGTGAAGCAGATAATTGTTTGTTTTACTCCTGTTTTCACAGTTTCCCCTACTAAAGCCATTTACATTGCAGGATGTTTTGCCACTCATTCCCAGTCATTGTATACCCTCTATACACACAGAGTGCACGTAATTGCAAATTGGAAAGTGAAAGGAAAAACAAGCGTGCATTTAAAAATGTTTTCAATAATTCAATAAATCACCATGTCCCTTTAGGGGCTCCGTAGAATGCGTCATTTCTTTTCTGAACATGGTATTCAGATTTGGGCACATCCCTAGTTCTCAGGGATTCTTATATATGTTGAGTTTTGATGTTTTTAACATAACTGTGGTATATGGGGGAGTTTTTTAAACATTCATTTGCACTATGTAGAAACACTCTAAAATCTTTTATAAAAGGCTTATAAATATGGGTTCAAAAACTTGTATTGTTCTCTATATAAATGTACTGAACACTATTCTGTGGACTTGAGTTTTGTGTCCACTGTGGATCTATAATGTTTTATACAACTGTTGCATGTCAGTCAAACATTGAAACTGTTAAAATCAGATATCTTGTGCACCATTTATTCATAAACACATTCAAACATTATATACAGATGGAAACATCAGATTCTAGATATACTTGGCAAGACTGCATTATGACAAACATTAGAAAACATATGAGGAATATGGAACAAAACAATGCAATATCAGCATGACAAAAACAACAGCATCATCATTTATCATGTAATCATCTTATTATTCCATTAATCATTTATAATAATCATTTAAACCATTTATACACTAATTTCATTCATTTTTTCATTGATTAGTCATTTATATTATTTTTCCATTGTTGTTTAATCTTGTGATTGTGTGGACTTGTCTTCACAAGTAAGAGATCAGAGAATGTCTCCATTTCAGAGGTTGTTGTTGTGAAGCAGTAATTTTCCATTGCTATGGCTTGTGTTATAATAACACTTTTTGGATTTGTACTGGTCTGAGCATTGAAACATACGCAACTATGATTATTCAATAAACTCTTCTCTTTTTTATCATCATCACTTCGTCTCCTGCTTCTGCTCTTTATTGGCTTTTCTCAGTCAATTTCTTGGCTGATAGAAGACTGTTGTCACTGAACCGATGTGAATGACCCTCACAAAATGGCGATGAGGACCAGTTAAGGTCACTACCAGATTTGGGGCGGGAACATTAGAAATTTGAAAGATAAAATACTTGCTTATTTAATGACCAGTGTGTTACAACATCGTTTACATTTTTTGCATTGAGGCAATTT
>NW_015785297.1:0-1602 GCF_001515625.1 Sinocyclocheilus rhinocerous | reverse complement strand
GTGAACAGCGCATTTTTGTATTTACCGGTAAAGTCGTTCCGGTAAATTTACAGCAATTTACTGGCATTACTGTGTGAAAGGGGCTAATAACTGTAGAAACGTGTCACAGACTTTAAAAATAGTCCAAAGCTATGTACTTCTACTGAATGTCAACAGTAATCTAATTTGTTTCTGTTCTTATTTCTGCTAGGGAATTTATGGAGAAATATCTGAGACAAAATTAATGCTTAAACGTGACATACACTACTGTTCAAAAGTTTAAGGTCAATACATTTTTTTTAAAGAATACTTTTATTCAGCAAAAACATTAAATTGATCAAAAGTGACCGTAAAGACTTTTATATTGTTACAAAGAATTGTAATCTTAAAAAATGCATCAAAATTAAGTAGCACAACTGTTTTATTAGCATTGTTAATAATAAGAAATGAATAACAAGAAAAAAATGATAAAAAGATAAGATGTGATATTTTATAATGTTTAATTTGTAATGTTTCCCATCAAAGAAATAATTTCATTTTAAGATATATTAAAGTAGCAAATTGTTATTTTAATTTGTAATAATATTTCACAATATTGCTGTTTTTATTGTATTCCTGATCAAATAAATGCAGCATTGGTGAGCATAAGAGACCTTTTTAAAAAAAAATAAAAATAAATCTACCCCAAAACTATATAATGTACTTCTGGAGAGGTTTATCATTATTTTTTATATTTTTGGGAGTACAGAAGATGGGCTGCAGGTGGCAGTCTTCTCATGTTATTGTCACAGTAGTGTAGAATCAGTCACAGCCATCCAGTGTGCACAGTGCGGACAGAGGGGGTTATTGCCTGAGATAAAATTGCTGAAAGAACCCCCCTTTGTGTCTGTGTGTATTCCATAAGGCTTTTCATGAACACTTCTGTTTCTGTTTCAGATGAATCCTGATTTTAAAGATCGTACCGACAGTATCAGCACCAAAAACGAGGTAAGTCAGACCTCACTTGGATGCCAGCCTATGCAATCAAAGTCATAACTAGGCCTGGAATCTAAGCTTGCAGAATTCCACTGAAATATCCACTGAGTTCCAAAGAATTTCCTTTACCCATTCACCAGAATTCCGCACATTTTTCCCCACAGTTACCACACAGTGTGACTGAAGTGTGCAGACTCTATCTAGGCATTTCTGATGATCGATAAAACATCGATGTGAGACTGTAGTGTATTAAACACATTTGCTGATTGTGTTGAACTTTATATGAAGTTTTGTGTCTGACTCGCTCTGCTGAAGTAAACAGAACTCGTTCTGTCTCGTCAACACAGCAACCCAACCCAACTCTCCTGCACAACTTCACTATTACGTAATCCGTTTCTCTCTCCCCTCCTTCACGCTGCAACAGACAACTCCCGTCCTCCTACTCTCCGGAGATTTTTTTTCTTCTGCCTGTGTCTCTCACTGCACCTTTCCACTGTATTAGCATTCTGCTTCAGCATCCTCGCAGACAAACACACACGCATGCACGCTTGCAGCGGGGGCTCCTTACATAATGTCTGAATCTGGGGGTGCCCGTGAGAGTCAGGCAGACGTGCTGTCTGCTTCAGTGGAGGAGTGAGTCAGAGGAGC
>NW_015785296.1:0-1602 GCF_001515625.1 Sinocyclocheilus rhinocerous | reverse complement strand
TTGCTAGAACAATTACTTTCTATTCATATGCAGTAGAGGCTCTTATTGCAATTCTGAATCATAAAGCAGTTGCAGCTATCAGCGTTTCTAGGGTCATAGCCAAACATGCTTTTGTTTTCAGCACTGGAAATAACAAGACTGCTGATGATCCTTATGCTGTTGTGTGTGTGTGAGAGTGTTGCACACGTCTGCATCTGTCTGCGAGACACTGGTTTATAAATAACTGTGGTTGCATAACACAATCCAGCCTGTTCCCGGCTGTTTCTCCTGCATTGCCTTTGATATTTCCCAAACCTAAAAAAGAGCAAGTGAAGGGGTATATGGATATGAAATATAATATTCATTAATAATAATACTTTAATGAATAAAAGCCATTCATCATTAGCGGTGATGCTTAGTAAGCATCACTATTACTAGAGTTTTGAACAAGCCTGAAATGTTAAACTTCTCATCTTGCACTATTGCCCTACAGACATAAATGCAACATAGGCTCATTGGAAAAAAGTGCCTCTTCATACATTTTTGCAAAATTTATGGGAAAACGTACTTATATGTACAATTCACTGCAGTTTCCAGCTGAAATGAACACTAGTGTTAGTAAAACAGAAATTATGATTACGGGGTAGATTATTGATTAATAAAGACTTTTTTTGCACAGTTTTTTGCACAATAATATGTATGACCTCAAATCATTTACATCATAGTGCATGATTTGTAAACTATTACATTTTAATGTGTATTTTACATAACCATTTCGATATGTATGGCTTTTCTAACGAAGTAAACTTGCTCGGTAGCCCACCTGGTACAGCTGGTAATTTAATAGCAATAGGTTAAGAGTCCCATGAAACACAATTTGCAAATAAGAGGATCAAAGACATAGAAGCAAGCTAAATGGCATGGTTGCTTCAGCAAATACATTTTTATCTCGCATGTGCTTTTGTTAACGATATTGTTATGTTTAAGGTAAGGTTTAGCATAGAACATTAAACTCTGCACAATAGTGCATTAATCTTTTAACTGCACTTACCGGATTTCATTTATGTTCCAAACTTTAGCAATATGTACAACAACCAAGGCAATAATGCATTGCCAGATTTACTGTTTCAGATAAATGTATCTGTTTTGGATAAAAATGAAGACCTTTTTAGCACCACTCACTAGACATTTAATTTTGAAAGTGTCACAAAAAGTGCAAGAAGCAGCAACATTTAATTCTGCAGATATGTTGCCACAGGCACATTTTCACAGTGAGTCTGGGATAAAATAGTATTGCATAAACAGTGTCTAAAATCATCCATTTTCATGATGAAAACTGTGTAATTACTTGTCTAAGTGATTAAACTTGGGATTTTCACCTGGCAGACGATAAAGCAAACAGAAAATCCCCCTCTGATTTACATTAGATATCAAGAAATTTTTGCAGAATATCAGTCCTACAATAGTGGAATCATTTGACTTAAACAATATAGCAACATCTTAGCAACCAATTCCTGAAAACCTCTCACAATACCATACGACAGGAACCACTTGCATTTTCCTTACAACATGTAAAAATTCCACAAGTTTACGACTGTGACGAGAGGGGCGGGGCCGAGAGCC
>NW_015785295.1:0-1601 GCF_001515625.1 Sinocyclocheilus rhinocerous | reverse complement strand
TTTCAAATTTCTACCTGTCAACAGCCAAAGAGCAGGTCTCAATTTTAACTGATTTCTTTCCCACCGCAAGAACTTTAGCACTGAGTGAAAGCACTTCCAGCACAAAATGGGATGTTTAAACGCCCATATCAATTTATTCTGGAAAGCTAGAATTTATGCTAAGACAGACTGTCTGCCTGATTCAGTTCCTGTCTTGTGTGTGTAATTTATACATGTACAGTATACCGTGCTGTTGACTAGAAATCGTTTAAATATGTTTAAATATGTCTACGCTTTATAACGACCAAGCCATGGCTGTCTCATACACCAAAGTAGGAAAAATATCAGCTTTAAAGTTCCCTATGTATTACATTTGTTTTCTTTCTTTAAAGGGCAGTTTACCCATAAATTAGAAATGTCATTATTTCCTCTGTACTGTCATGTTTTTCTTAACCAGTATAATGTTCCTTTGGCGGTGTGCCGCCAGAATGCAGTGAATGGGTGCCGCCAGAATAAGAGTTCAAACTCATCTACATCTTGGATGGCCTGAGAGTGAGGCGATTTTTACTTGCTCAGAGGTGTTCTTTCAATAAAACAAGCTCAGGTGATGCTTCATCATGCAGCGCAGGCCGTCCCACAAAACTACTGTATATGCTCCCTCCTGTTACTAAAACTATTTCCATGAGGTTTGGAGTCTGTATTATTTTGGGTTTTTTATTTAATCTTGTTGGGAGGGTGTGAGGCATATAGCAGGCAAAATGAAAGGGTATATTTATTTAAACTTCAAACATCTGCCTAATATAATCTGTATGGCAGGTCATGCCAGTTTTAGCCCCTGCACACAGAGGCATGTTGAGACTTTGGCTCTTTTAACAGGTTTTGCATTAACTGAAGTGATCGTTCAAATCATAAATCAGTGTTAGAAAAAGACTTATTACATATTTTAGTGCTCAGTCGACCGGGCTGAGATATGTATATGAAATATATACTGGAAAAAGGGTCTTGGGATGGGCTTCTCTACCTTCTGACCATCATGTTGCCTTACTTTTCAAATCCATTATTATATAACAGATCTAAAAGAAACCAAGAAACGCTGTATCAATATGAAAGCTGCATTTGGAATCTCTCTTGGAAGATTTACTGCGTTTGCTTTTCATTTTGCACTTAATATGTTGAATGTTTTCTTTATGCCTTGATCAACTGCAGTTTGTTTGTGCAAAGAGTAATAACTGTTGTGTTAAGGTATTTTTTATTTTTTTTTCTCTTCGTTTGTATGATTTATTTACTCATAAAAGGCCAAATGTTTGTGTGTACACTGACATTTCACTGAACCCGCTTTTCCTTCAAAGCTGAAGTTTTTTTTTCCACCATCATATGAAGATAATTGTACTTGGGCCAAGAGCGTATTGGACCATTAAACCACTGCCTCTCCCAGTAAAGCAATTCTCTTTTGTGTAAATGCATTGGAATTACTTTCAGGGGGCGTTGCAGAAGGAATATGTGAAAGGCTACTTATTCTCCTAATGATTCTTTGTCCTTTTAAAAGTCATCAGGCACATTTATAAGTGGATATGTACAAGGGAAGAGTTGCCCCTGGAGACTGAGGTCATCTCTACCTCCTT
>NW_015785294.1:0-1602 GCF_001515625.1 Sinocyclocheilus rhinocerous | reverse complement strand
TGGTGTGAGAGCACCATTGCTTGTCGGATGTAGCACCAGTAACGAAGGGGGCGGGTCTTACATTGCTTTTAGTATCCACCGTTATGTGAGATGTTTGATGAGCAGGTGGTTTCAAATATCTGGCAATAAATTTCACCTCATTTATCTGAGTAATTCTGTATTGTTGGCTGGTGCATTCACTTTTTTAAAGTATCTGTTAGTTTTAGTTAATGATTCATTTAATGCTTTGGCATTTTAGTTGCGATTTGAATTTTAATAAGTGATGTGCGTGGATCCTGCTCCTGTTTATATGCCGTTAGAGCACGAATCGTCTGTTTGAATCTCTGCTTCTGCCCTTGAAGTTTCCCCGGGGGAGAAATCTCAAGGTGATTAGAGCCGTGTTTGAGTTTGTACCGCTGTCTTTCTGTGAAAAATCATTACTTTGTATAATACTCGCAATTACCAAGTCGTCCGGCATCACCCTTGCAACCTTGCATTTTTTAGCTTCAGTTAGAGGCGCAGCTTTGATAGCCAAGGTTAACTGTAGGTTTTGGATACAACTTTAAACCACATATGTTTTCTTGAACTGCTGGACTAAATTGCTCCGTTTAAGGTGAAGCCCATTAGTAGGCCATTTTAGTAAAAAACATGTTCAGAATGGAATACCTCTCTTAGTTTAGTATGTTGTGCACAGACTTTCCTGTATGCGTGGAATACCTGGATGGCATTTGCAGAAATGAGCATTATACAGCAGTGACACTCTGTGGAATACTTTATTCCTCAATATAATGCACTCAAGTTGACCTTCCATTTGCGATGTTTTGAAACGGATGTGATATTAGTCATGATTTTTCACACTTCTCTTACTATACTTACTACTCTATATGGCAGAAGTAGCAGTATGCAAGCATAATGTTCCAAATTCAGCCCATCTCTTTCTTGACCTTTTATTTGATTGCACTGTCAAATGTTTAGACATTTTTTACGTTAAATAAATTTAATTGACAACCTTTCTCTCTCTCTCTCTCTTTTTTTTTGGTACAAGATGGTAGCTAGTCGTCACTTGCTGAAATAAGCATTCAACTTTGTGAGGTCATGAGAAAATGTAGTATATTTCTGTTTGTACTTTGTAATGTATTTGCAATAATGCATGTTTCACTTACTGTAGTTTAAAACAAAAATAAGTGGTATCAGTGATGCTTAATTTTTTTTTATATTTAACATTGTAATGTTTATCTTGTAGGTGACTTTTTTAATCATTTGAAATAGCTTATCTATATACAATATATATATATATGTTGTATTATATTATTTTTCTTTATCTTTAATTTTCACTTTTAAAAGTGGAATTATTATTATTATTATAACTACTACTACTATTTCAGATTTAAATAATCGAACACGATTATACATATTTTCATTCTAATATGAAAACAATATAGCATATTTTGTTTGAAAAGCTTATTGTGAAATAATGTCTGTAGCTACAGTAGTATTAGTTTTATTTTAATATTATTTATTTACAATTAAATTAATAATTAGAATTAGCTTCTTAAAAATATTTCCAGTTTTCTTTTTTAAATTTCATTTTAATTTAATGTCTTTTTTTTTTTTTTACCTTTA
>NW_015785293.1:0-1601 GCF_001515625.1 Sinocyclocheilus rhinocerous | reverse complement strand
AAAGTTTTGCAAAAGAAAATGAAAGTATTGAGCAAAAAATTAGCTTTTTGCAAACAAAAATAAAGAATTGCAAAATATGCTGTAGATGAAACAGCAAAAGCAAATATTTTGCAACACAGATTTTCCATGGCCATAGCTACTAATTTATTTGCCCCCCAAAAAAAACACATTACTGGTGTGCATCTTGAGCCAAATCAGTGACACTTGCATATTTTAAGATATGTCAGTGCAAGTTTCTTTCAGTTGAAACAGCTCAGACATGCATTTTAGTCTGGTACTAGGCTTAAGCCTTGTCTGTGAAACCGGTGTGGTCTTCATGCCCATTTGAACACTTGAGGCAAACACAGGAAATATGTTCAAGTGCAAAGACTGCAAGTGTGTGTATTGGGACAGGCCTACTAGTTCTCAAAAATAACCAGTTTAAAAGGCCATTTGAAAGTACTCACAACTTCTTCTGCATGGAATTCACATTCTCCTTAATGCTGCCTATTTTGTACAAATGTTGTGGGCCATGCATAAATGCATCTAGACCCAGTATATACTACAGTGCGGTAGCGTTGCATTAGTCAGAACACTGTCGCCCCCTGCTGGTGGTTTGCAGCGGTGCAGCGGCGCCCTCTGCTGGTGCAGCGCGGTTAAATCCTCCAGCGCGCCGCTGCGGGAGTGAAGGAAAGATGGCGGCCGGACCCGGAGCGGCCAGCAGTGGTCACAGTGGTGGCCGTGGTTCGTCGGCCGCTTTGGAGTCATCGATGGACCGGCGATTTCAAGGAGTCACCAATACGATGGAGTCCATCCAGGGATTATCCTCGTGGTGCATCGAGAACAAGAAACATCACAGCCTCGTCGTGCGCTGCTGGATGAAGTGGCTGAAGAAATGTGAGTTGCTAACGTTGCTAATGAGCACAAACACGCACAGACTGATGGATCTGAATGCACACCTTGTTCCGATGACAATGCATTTTGTGTTCAATGCAGGGCGTTTGAGAAATATCAGGGTTTGTTGTGAACGTGCTGGTGTGAGTCGCGCGTGCAGAGCGAGCTCCAGCATGTTGTTATATTTCACACGAAGGCTCAGTGCTGGATCAGTCTGCAGGCCTGGGCATTTAAAACAGAAAGTTTGACATTGTTCAGCAGCTCTTAAGAGCGTTTAACAACATTGTGCATGAGCAGATGTGATGCAAACTCGCATGAGCCTCGCATAGATAGACAGGGAGCTCAGTTAGTGATTCAGTGATAATCACGACACTGATGAGATGTCAGTGTGGTTTTAATGTATTGTGTATGGAGTGTGTTGATCCTTTAGTCTCGTGTGTTAGTGGTTATTTAGGGTTAGTGATGAATGTCAGGTCTGGTTGTATAGAAACTTTTCATGTTGGCTCTTCTTACTGTTGCTTGCTTGTCATTGACTCAACTAAAGGCTGCAACCTTTCATTCATAGGTTATGTCTGCTATAAACCACTGTATTTCTCTGTCCTGCAGTCAGTGTTGGCAAATTGCACTTCAGTTTAGATAATGTTGATGTTATGTTTTATAAGTTCATCCATTCTTTGGCCCAGAGCTGTGTGCATGAGATATTGAGCATAGCTTTTGTATTTTATGTT
>NW_015785292.1:0-1602 GCF_001515625.1 Sinocyclocheilus rhinocerous | reverse complement strand
TTTTTTTTCTTTCTGGGAAGAGATTGGTGCACAGATGGCAGTGCATAGAAAATATTCTTATAACATTTATTGAATTATGTTTATACAGTTATATGAACTTAATTAGCAGTAACTCTGACCGTTTCATACAAATATAACACCAAAGGCCACTCTAGCAACACATCTACATTAGATGACCAACGGGCACAAACTGGTGATGCATTTTCAAGGCACATTTTAATTACGTTGCATAATGGTTCATAAATATACAAAATTACTGATAGTGTCCAGTTACCAGATAACTTTGCATCATAAATACACTATTAAATTTACAGACACAGTGTTTGTAAACTCTAGTTACTTAGTAAGACCCCAGAATAAAGCATCATCCAGTGTATCATAAGAAGAAAATGAAAGGTTAAGAGTTAAACATATCTGGCCTACAATCACTTCCAAATCTAGACACTTTTTGCTGGCTTTGGCAACACCAGCTTCAGGGCAATATCTACAATGCAAGCGGGCATATAAGACAAGGGAATCCACAAGAGCTTGGCATCCCAGCCTGCACTGTAGCGTGTCCTTGGGTGGACGGCCAGCAGGGCGTGTTCCATGCAGTTGGTCACTTTACTGAGGTCGGAGTCGCATATGGTGTTCATGATCAGCCTCTGGATCTTGATATCTGGAGAGACAAAGAGTGTCTAAATGGACTATACTCTTATAAATAAATGTACGTTATTAGCATTGATGGTTCTATGAAGAGCCTTTAACATCCATGGAAACTTTTTCAGTGCGCAAAAGGTTCTTATAGTAGAAATATTTTCTTTAGATTATTAAATGATCTTCACACTATGGTTCTTTTAAGAATTCTTCAACTGAAAGGTTCTTTGGTGAACCAAAAATGGTTCTTCTACTGTATTATGGAATGTTTATAGTTAAGACTATATGTTTGGAGAAATGGAGAAAAGTAGTTGTTGGCATAAATAACATACATTGATCCAAGTATTTGTCTCCATAACTCTCCTTCACTTCAGGCGTCAGCTGGTTCCAGAGGCGATGAAGTTCCCTCTCGATAGGCTCCAGGCTGGTCACCTGTGTCTTGAAGAAACCAGGTTCGATGATGCACACATTGACCCCAAAATTCTGGATGTCCCTCCTGAAATTGAATGCAAAATCAAGAGGTTTTCTTTAAAGACTAAAGGTAAATGGTTTCAAAGGTCGAAACAATACTACAGCCACATAAAAACCATTGTATTTATTGACGTGTGATACCTGAGACAATCAGAGAAGCTCTCCACCGCAAACTTTGAGATGCAATACCCTCCGCCGTTAGCTGCCACTCTTCCCAACACTGATGCCACGTTCACCACTCGTCCACGGGCTTTTTTGACAAGAGGAAAGAAGTTCATGGTCATCTCGATAACACCAGTCATGTTGACTTTGAGCGTGTTTTCGAAGTCTTCGATTTTCATCCACTCTGATGGACCCATGGGAAGGGAGCGTCCGGCGTTGTTCACGAGTCCCCATAGTCCTGGGAAGTTGGGAGCAAAGATGTCACACTTGTATCTAAAACTTATTTTAAGGTCTCACCTGAAACACACCTTTATCTCCAACTTCTTTTTTGGT
>NW_015785291.1:0-1601 GCF_001515625.1 Sinocyclocheilus rhinocerous | reverse complement strand
TTATGGAAAATGAGGAATTAAAAAAAATTCTATGCTATTAAAAGCTCTCCAAAAATATATATTAACGTTCAAGATTTTTAAAATTGTTTTGGAAAAAGTCTTTTATGCTCACCAATTCTGCATTTATTTGATCCAAAAAATAAAGTAAAATCAGTAATATTCTGAAATTATATTACATTTAAATGAACTGTTTTCTATCTGAATATATTTTAAAATTTAATTTATTCCTATGCTGGCAAAGCTACATTTTCAGCAGCCATTATTCCAGTCACTTTTTTATTTACTCACTTTTAATTTTGTCACTTTTGACCAATTAAATGTATTCTTGCTGAATAAAAATGTTAATTTCTTAAAACAAAATCTTACTAACCCCAAAATTTCGAACTAAATATATTTATATATAAATGTCTAATAATAGATTTTGCAAAAATATTTATTTTATCAAAATACACAGCTACGCTAGCTATGCTTTTTTGCCTTCATAATGGTTAAGGTATGGTATCTCTGAGCAGTGGTTAACTAGGCCATGTTAACCAGCCAACCCTCGATCCCTTGGTTCCCTCACCATTCTCCTTCCGCAGACGTGAGATGAACTTCTTGGGAGGGATCACGCCCACCTTCTTCTTCTGCGTGGCGATGCTGTGGAAGAGGTCGGCCAGACAGGTGAGAAGGTTCTCCTTCTTTTTCTGCTGGACTTTATATGCCAACACATTCTCCCTGAACGGCCGGCAGAAATACAGAGCCTGCAACACTGAGTTACAGTAGCACGTGTTTCCAAACTAGAGAAAAAGAAACGGAGAGAGGAATTCATTCAGGCTGAGCGGGAAACAAACAAAGAACACTTGGGACACAATTAAATCTGATCTACGAAACTGAGAGATAAAATCTGGAACAGTGCATGCTGGAAATGTGCCAAGGAAGAAGCGGACACGGGTCAAACACAGAGATCCCGTCCAAATGTGGATCTGCACTGGACATTTACAATCAAGAAAGAGAAAGAAAAACTCCCTGCTCACCACTAAAGCAAATAAAAGGGCTGATAAAACTAATGGTGGAATCAAAAGCTCTTTAAAAACATGACCTGCATGGGCTGAAAGAGCAGCACTTGCTGTTACCGTGACAACAGAGCATTGTTTCCCTTCCAAAGGCCTTTTCCTGTTCACTCACACTGACAATGGAGTTGTTTTAGGGGCTTTTTGGCATTTTTATTGACAGCGAAAGCAGAGAGATGACCGAAAATGACCGGAATAAGAGGGCGACACAGGAACAGGATAGAGATGTCATGACTATTCGAAAATGATTGAACATAATAAACACAAATCACTTTCACTCTTCATCGAAATGTAGTGATTATAGGCTAATGTGCTGAACCTGATCTTCTTATTAGAAGTGCTTTCAGGTTAACAAATTGTTAGTGCATCATAAGTATTTTGCAGTGTTACTTTTTTCTTGGAAACAGTGTGTTTAGACAGTTGTTTAACTGTCATCATGGTGCATGTTTTTTTTTTTTGGTCTGTTTTTGTTGACAAAGTTACATATTTAACCCTGATCCATAAATTTAAGAAGAATACAGATATAAACTTGCCCCCAGGAATGCCACA
>NW_015785290.1:0-1601 GCF_001515625.1 Sinocyclocheilus rhinocerous | reverse complement strand
GGTCTGAATACTTTCCGTACCCACTGTATATATATATGTATATGTGTGTGTGTAGAAATATAGTTCAGTGTTATTTCAGTTCAGTTCAATAACTGTGCAAGGTTAATCAATTATAAAACAAGTTCACTTCAGCTTACAATCAGCTCTACAAATAATAATAATAATAATATTGTTAGTCAGCTCAGGTCAGTTCAATAACAGTGTTGTTGCTAAATTTGTCCATTATAAAACAAATCAATTCAGCTATAAACCAGCTCCACAAAAAACAATAGTTTCTGCATTCAGCTGAATTCAGTTCAAATTTTGTTCTCAACCGATAGTGTCAGTGCAGTCAAATCAATCAGCCAAGTCTTTTAAATCCCCTAAGAATAAATTTACTTATTTAGCATTTTAACTGTAACTGTATGAGCTGTGGTCTTATTTTTGAATGTAACCTCAGTCATGTCCCAAGGAGAGATGTTTCTGACCTGTACATTCCTATCTACACTCGACTTTCCTGTAAATAAAAAAAGTCTGAAAACATCCCTACCAAAGAATCACTTTTTTAAGGAGTCAAAGCACTTTGAAAAATAATTAAAATAATAATAATAATAATCCATGCACCAAGGTTCATGAGGGGAAAAAGTATGGAACAAAGTGAAGTTGATTGTTAAGAGGTAGTGAACAAAAATGTAAATTTAGAGATTTTAATTCATTAATTTAGAGATTTTATTTTCTGTATTTTAATGAATATTGTACTTAACAGATGTTTTTATGCAGACAATGGCACTTCCTGTACATACTGTGGGCACATGTGCTGCACTGCACCACAGCTCCAGTATGACAGCTCTCTTTAGGATAGTTAAAACATGTGTAGTACAGTTGCTGTGTGTTTAAGCAGAATGACCACAAACTCAATACCCTGCACATGTAAGAATGTCAAGTAAAATGACTTGATTTAATAAGGTAATTAGCACTTCTGAGAAACAAAAACAGTAAGAAAGATTGAGATATGTGGCATAATGTGGACTAGATGGCCCCTGATTCTGTCTTGATTCTCCCTTTGCTGTGATCTGTATTTCTAGACAGTGCATTACAGCATAAAGAGCTAATGAGCCAGCCTGTGGAGGGCAGTTGTGGATCTCTAATGATAGATGATGTGAGATCAATGGGGTTTCTAAGTGTAGATCTGGCAGGCTAGATTCACCAGTTTAACAACAGCGCTCAGTATGCCACATAAGCAAAATGACTCTCTGAGGAGCATCCCAGATCATTTAAGATCACAACATAAAATGGAACTCTGATATAATGTTTTTAATGGTACTAAAGCAAGTATTACTATTAAATGTTAATTATACTTAGATGCTAGGAATCTGAACACACTCATAGCCCTAAACTTTACCGCATAACTCATCCTGCACCCGATATGTTGTGCTTCATATTACAAGGCAGTTATTGTGCTGATTGATTGTACACGTTCAATGCTTTCAAACAGAGGTATCCGATAAGTCTGCAGATTTAATTTAAAAGCTTCCATTGCTGTCTGACTTGTGTAAATTTTCTCACAGGGGAGTCAGTTGTAATGCTATCCAGCAGGCAGAATCCTTAAGAGCCTGCTTACC
>NW_015785289.1:0-1601 GCF_001515625.1 Sinocyclocheilus rhinocerous | reverse complement strand
GAGAGAGAGTGAGAAATACAAAGACATAAAGATAAACATCAGGATGTACACTAGAGTTTCTGTGTCAACACTATGTACACTGGTCCTGGTTACCCACAACACCTCACACACACACAGCATCCCTCAGGAGGTAAATCGTGACACACCCTGAGCTCAGAACTGGACCGGGCCGGGAAAGCAGGCACAGTCTGGATCAGATCAGCTTTATTACTCTCACTCAGGCCTAGACCTGAATTCTGCGGGGGTTTCCCCAAACTTGGCACAAAATACATGTGAGAACCTGCCACATACAGTCAAGTCTGTTTACCCTCAATGTTATGGATGATTTCATCTTGTGTGTTCTCCTGAAATCTGTATTTAGATTTAGATTAAATGTTTACTCACTGACACTTTATGAATTAATAGTCTCTAATCTAATTGCCAATGCTGCCATTTAGTAAAAAAGTTTGAATTGCATAAGATTTATGCTTTGAGGGAATGTTTACATGACCAAAGCAATGCATTTTGTGCATCGAAATTCTTGAAATTTGTAAGTTATTCGCATTTTAATTGTTTACATATAATATGCTTTGTTTAAGTCCTCTTTGGAAATTACTATTACGAATTCAGAAATTGCAAATCTGTATGCATTAAGAACCCAAATGACATCTAAGAAAATGTGCAATATAAAACATAATATCCCACAATGCATTGCGCTCACAACTTGACCTTCCATTTCCAGTGACAAACGAGCAGTACTGTAATTGTAACATCAAGACATTTTACATAGAATTAAAAATGCTAAATAATCTAATCCTTATCTAATTATGAGATGTTTTTTCTTTTTCTTTTTTAAATAAAAAATATTGCTTTCGAACTTGGACAGAAAATTGCAGGCCAACCGCAAATTCTGAGATGACAATTTTTGTAACAACAAATATTGCATTCAAACTGTAATTACAGACCAACGTGTGCACAGATGATATCTTTAATAAATAAATTATTATACTCAAACTGTAACAGAACATTGCAGGCCAACATGTGAATTCTGAGTTGATAGTTTTCCCTTTTTAATAAATATTACATTTAAACTGTAACAGAACATTGCGGGCTAAAATATATAAATGAATGCAATTTGCAGAATTAAACACACGTGATGAGGTCATGTGACAAGCGTACTGCTGTTTGAAACGTTTATCTTCACGTATTATTTAAAAAGTAGTAGGCAGCAGTATACAGTGCAGTAACTAGTGAGTTTTTATTCCATAGCAAACACTTCCAATAATTCAGATCCCAGAGCGGAAATGTCCGCATCTGATAAGGTGCAATTGTTCATGAGGAAGCCCTTAAGTAAGCACTTATTTCTTCCCATTAGACTTGATACACACTCTTATAATTCACTAAGAAAGTGTTTGAATGCTGAATTCAAGTCATGGCCTGCAGTTTGCTGAATGCTTGAATCCCGTGCGTAACGCCGCCACGTTTGTTGTTTCTCCTCAGGGAAACTCAAAACTTTCCTTGCGGCGAAACAAACAGGAAAAGAGTGGCAGCGTTACGCACCGAGGGAAAGTATTCCCGCAAACACTCAGTAAAACGCGCCCCACGGGCGTTATTTCCTCGTC
>NW_015785288.1:0-1600 GCF_001515625.1 Sinocyclocheilus rhinocerous | reverse complement strand
TTTTTTGGGTGAATGTTCATCATTAATTTAAAGTGTTTTTGGACAAGCACTGAAAAGTAGCCTAGTCTTTGCACTTGTGATGAAACACAATCAGTTGGAGTGCTTGGAAATTGTTACGGCAGACATAACAAGTCTGGACTTCCCGTAGGTGTCCATTTAATAATGGGTCATGTTGAAAGATGGGATCCAGTTTGAGTTGAAGCAATATATTCTGGGCAAGAGCGCACTAGCTGAAATAATGAGACCATAACAAAACACTGGAGAGAAAAGCCCTCGGGCGTCTCTCCAAACACTGGAGATGGTTTTCATGAGGCCTGTTCCGGGACATGAGAATTACAATGTCGTCTTTTCAGGCGTGTGTTGAAGATCCCGCTTGGAATACTTGAACGGCAGAAAGTCCTTCTTGTGTTCACCTTTCCCAAGTCTTCAAACGCAGCGGCGCGGAAGCTAGTCGTAACTCCTTCAGCACGCGGCAGCTGCAAAGGCGTTAGGGTTGCTGCCAGGCTCGTCTCTTGAGGACACGGCATTATGACAAGGTTCTAGAGTTTCACATGGCACAGATTCTCCAGGGAGAAGCACCACTCCCGTGGGAGTCACCTGATACAAACCCCTCTCTAAAGTGCTGGTTTATGTTCCAGAGAAAAGAGGCATCCGGGCCCTGCTTTACTCAGATGCCTGCGCTTCAGAAGCATAGTTGGGAATTAACTGTTCGAAAGGATGGGTTTATTATCGTGACACTCGCTCTAGGCATGTAAAGGGTTTGTTTTTATTTTCATGGCTCAGTCAAAGAAAGCATGCTATTGTCTATGTAAGAAAAGTTTTTTTTTCTCTCTACATAGACGATATTGAGAAATCCCTTCGGAATCTGGAGTTTGCGTTAAAAAGGCAATGCAATATTCTGAAAGTTCTGTTTATAGGAACTCTAACTCGTGTGTGAAAGCTTATTTTGATTCAGACTGATAAAACAGTCAGATTCGAGCATTTACATGCTTGACTTTTTTTCCTGTTGATTGGATTATTTCCAGTCTTCACCAACCCTTCCAATCTGATCACAATTTAATTCAGAACAAGCTCAGTCAGATCAATTGAGGTGTTTACATGAAGGCTATCCAGTCCATTTGAGCCAGGGTACGTTATAGAAGCTTTTTGTATTTTCAATTACTTATAAAAGCACTATTTATTACTGTACAGGGATTGTATCATGCCATAAGATGTGCTATTTGCTATATACCATAGTACTGATTGATCATGATACTTTCTGTGGTCACAGTATCCATGTAAGCTGACATCACCTCAACAACAAACCAGACACCGTGAAAACGAAAGCGTGCAATCAGGCTGTTGTGGTTGGCACAGTTTGCTGTAAGCATATGGAGACTGTGGCTCTGATCCAAAACCTAAAACCTTTTGAAAAATGTACCGAAATCTGCTAAAAGCAAGAACAATAACTGCTAAAAGAGTCAGAAAAATCAACTGAATTCAAAGGGGAAACAAGATTATTTTTCTGACCCCATTGGCAGATATTTTTTCTTGTTGTAAGCAAAACGTGCTTCATTTTGATGCTTTTTTTTTTTTTTTTCAGAAAACAAGACGTAGTATC
>NW_015785287.1:0-1600 GCF_001515625.1 Sinocyclocheilus rhinocerous | reverse complement strand
CCGTATTCTGCCCCACAGCGTCTCACAGAATGTGTGCTGGAGAGCGAAAAGACGAGGCTGATGTCATGCATATAAATATTAAGTGTAGTCTGTAGACCCAGAAAGGGAAGCAGCGGGTTTGCTTAATAAATGATGAAATATAAAGCGTGAAGGCCTGATTGCTGGCACAGAGGAGGGCGACCACATCTCTTTAATCGATTACATGCAGGCTGTGATGAATGAAATGCAAGTAGAGGCCCTGCTTGTCTTGAATAGAAAATAAAGGAGTGAGAAGGGCAAATTAAAAGAGACAGGAAAACTGAAACAAAAGTGAGAATTAGTGAAGCAGCAGGAAACAGAGGACTATAAAGGGTTTTAACTAAAAGTTAAAGTTAGGAGTTTGGATAGTGGGAGAGAAAGGCATGGCAGAGATGAATTCAGAGATTAAGAGAAGTTCGTCATGATCCTACGACAGCTGTGTGTGTGTGTGTGTGTGGGAGGGAAAAAAAACCTTAGTACAGGGATTACTGACTTTAGTCATGGAAATTTTGCAGACTTTGGGAAATTCTTTGCAAAATGTACAAAAAAATAATAAAATGTCAAAAGACAGACGTTTGTGCCTGGGTAATACTTCCTGTATGAGGAAAGTTTTGGCTCAGAGCCTGAGTGCGTGATTTAGAGTAAAAGTAGCCTATTCGCTTCTCTGGCTTCAGATTCTTCATTGATATATAATATCTTTTACATGAGCTTTTTATTAATACTTGATGTATTAATCAATGCATTAATCGAAAGTTTAGCACATTCACAGAAAACAGCTTCCATGTTGCAAATAAGGTGGATAGTTTCCCCCAAAATCTGTCATTTATTCACACGTTGTTCCAAAAAGGACCAACTTCATTCTCTACCTTCTTCTGGTCACTTATTTCTGGCTTACCATTTTTTACCCGTGAAGCTTCAAAAAGAATGCAAAAGCACCATGAAAGTACCATTAAAGTCTTCTATAAAGTTGCACAATAGCTTTGTGTGAGGGAGAGCCGGAATTTATGTTGTTATTCACTGATAATCTTCTGTTAACCACTGGGAATAAATCATTGAGTTGAACTCAATTTGTGAACAAATCATTCAGATCAGTTTTGTGAAGTGGATTCAATTAAAAGATCTGACTCAAAAGAAAATGGACATCACTACTTCTCTCATGAACATTCATGAATGTGCCAAGAAGAGCTAGGGTGGATGTCAAGATTTTCAGAGAAAAACAACTTAAATTTAGTTTTTTGTTTTTAAGTCTGGAAGCTCAAAGCTTCATTGTAATGCATGGAAAAGAGGGAGCAGCACAGTCTTGTGTCCCACAAAAGAAAAGAAAGTCATGAATTTGGAATTACATGAGAGTGAGTAAGTGATGACGGAATTGTTTTTTAGTGAACAATTCCATTAAGGAAAATTCAGATCTTGTAGACTGACTTCATACAGAGTGAAGTCAATCTATAAAATTAAACTGCCGCCACCATCACATTTTGAATGTTAGGAAACTTCTTTTTACATATTTCTTTTTTCACATGCCTTTTCGACTACACACTATCCCTTCATCAACTACTGAAGCCTTAGCAACATGGGTGTGTCT
>NW_015785286.1:0-1599 GCF_001515625.1 Sinocyclocheilus rhinocerous | reverse complement strand
TCAACATCCTTGTTGATCCTGGAACAACATTCCAAGCAACCAATCGCAATTGAGGGATAAGTTTACAGGAAATGTCAGTTTTAGCCTTACAACCGGAGTCAGGTGCTTCTACACCCATGTTATTCAACTATCATTTCCGTCTGATTTTAGGGATAAATTATGGGTAGGGTTAGGGATAGGGTTAGGTCTAAGGTTTTGGACAATAATGCTGATCCAGGATCAACAAAACACAGTGACCGATAATTGCTAGGGAACGGTTTTGGACTGTGCGGACTGGTGATATCATCAGCTAATCAATGCCATCATGACGTCATTTCCTGTATCTTCAGATTGATTAGTCACATGACAGTTCAATCTCAGTCGATTGGCTCAAAAACTGTACCGGAAAGTGATACAAGCAAATATGACAGAATTCAATAGGATGCATTTTGTGTAAGTTATTACAACAGAACAGAAACTTCCAGTAATACTGTTTCTTAACAGACACCGCAGAACATTCTTCTTAGCGCTAAATACGGCGGGAGCCCTACAGGTGAGATTTCAGATAACTCGCAGTGGAAGTCTACCTGAGGTTAATCATTTGAAGCATGCCATGACCAAATGAAATCCCGAGGGAAGAGTAATTGGGTTACGGTGGGCCGCGGCACAGTGTCGGGATATATCATTTCCCTGGAAACGTGTTAGTCCACCATATTGGCAGATCGCATAATTAATCCCTTCTTTCTTCTTAATCCTTTTCCTTATCATAAGATTATGAAAATCCTGATCCCCCTTCTCTCAGATATTAAACTGCATCCATAATACAACTCCAGGCTTAAAGAAATCAATGGCAGCTCTCTCGTCCGGTACTTGTGGCTCAAGAGCACTTTGTTTTGAGTTTTCTCTCAGTAATTTGTAATTCCGCACCTCGTTCTGCCGCCCGAGACATGAATAATGTGTGAGGGGCTGTCCGATGTTGGCATTCTGAGTGCGCCAATCTGCTCAAACAGCCACAAATTGGAAAATCGTTCCAGTTGATTTTTCATTCATTCAAGAGCTGAGCCACTGGCAGGGTTATTTCCTTACCTCAGCCGCTTGTGCTGACACTCACTCCTCGCTGACACTGTTTGAGTGTGTGTGTGTGTGTGTGTGCATGGTGGTTTTTGCTGTACATGACACCTGATATTGCACCAAGCTCATTTTCTCTTTTCATCCTTTTGTATTGAGGAGGGGGATGTTCGTCCTCTAGTGACCCAACTGACCTCTGCTCACGTATTCACGTGTGTCTCTGAGCTGGACGGAAAAATTCCTCCCCAATATGCCATGAATCACAATGCAGCAGAGGCAATCTGAGATAGATTCAGTTCTGAGGGGGTATGAGGAATGAAAATGCGCTGATGTATATATCCACATATATAATATATCACCTCGCGTGCTTTGAGCCAGCTCAGGGCACATCTCAATAGTGCCATTTTACATCCTAATTTCAGTTCAGATGCTCTAGGATACATTCAGTGATATGGTGGGCCTAAAGGTGATGTGTGTCATTTTTTCAATGTTAAATACTTTGTCTTGTCTTTGCATATTAAGACTGGATAAGGATTGATTTTCAATCAAAAT
>NW_015785285.1:0-1591 GCF_001515625.1 Sinocyclocheilus rhinocerous | reverse complement strand
AAATCGTATTAATTAGGTTTTTAATCACAATTAAGTGAACATAGGTGAACTTTAAATAAGTGTACTTTTTAATATTGATTTGAGCATAAACTTATTTTGTTTTGTTTTTTTGTTATATTCCCAAAAGCTGCACTTCTAACATGAAAAGCTTGTAGTTTATTATGAAATGTGCCAATATTTCCAGTAGAGGTTTCTTCATTTGTTTCTCTCTTTATGGTTCAAGGAAAAAAATTTTCAATGTGAATAATGTTTAAATTGATAATTAATGTATATATTTTCCCCTGTGTTCTCAACATGACTTTACATCCTGATGGTCCTTTGAAATATCCCTTTAAATAGCAAAAGCTATGCCTTAATGACATCGTCTTCCAGGAAGTGACATCATTTTGGAGGGAAACAACTGTGCAAACATTAGTGAGTATCAGCAATTGATTTGATGAGTTTTGTAATGTTTTATGGTGCTAGTTATTTAGTTTCACTATAATACAGCCCATGCTGTTTGATTAAATTATAGAAATCAGGTTGATAATTTATGTTTTTTTTTTTAATTTTCTTGCTATTGTGTGTCTGTCTATATGAATTAACAAAGCTTAACCAGAGTGTACAATAGTTTTGATATTTTGCAGTATAGCACCTACAATGGACTTCTATTTAGCATGACATGCTCAAATATGTACTTTACTTTATTTATTTAATATTTGCATGTAACTTTGAATAGACAAGGTTAAGTGATTTTTACCCTTTAGTTCCATGTTAGGCCTACATATGTTTGCATTTTGTGGCACTTTTGATATGGTGTGTATATTAACATGTATCCTGGCGCAGTACCTTTTTCATAAACTTTCATTTTAAGTGCTATACTGTAAACATGAATCTTGCTTGTTTGTGTGCATACTGAGAAGCGAGTCTAAATGATTTCCTGCTGCCAACTGGTCTTGAGTGGGGAATATTTTTTTAACCTTACAGTAATTTAGTCAGGTAGCAACTAGTAAATGAATGTAAGCACAATTCACCCCGGGCACCTTGTCACTGATGTCCCATATGCCATTAACATGGAAAACTGTCTGCAATGTTGGCATGCTAAACACTTTTCCAAAACAGTGGTTGGTAATGCAGCTGTCCTGTCCCATCATTCCGAACGCAGTGGGTCTGTAAATGCACTCAGCTTTAGCTATTCTAGATTGATCGTAAACATTCTAACTCAGGGGAGGCTGAGGATATGCTGCTGTTTGGATCTATTTCTGTGTGGTTTAGTGTATCATGGCTGCTTTGATGTAGTCTGTTTTTTATGCATTCATATGTACATAATTTTAGAATTGGATAATGGAGTCTTTTACTGTCTGCTTATGTAAGTGCATTAATTTTAGTATTTAACATATGATGTTGTACATATCTTTTTATCTTGTCATGTCAGGCCTATTTAAGTTTAAAAAAGTACCATTGTTTTATCACGTAAAAGGTAACCAATGATAATATGGTAATGCCATAGCATTATTTTATTTACCAAAGAATTACCAGGTTTTTTTAAATGATTTATTTGTACTTTATTGATTTTCTTATTTGAATACACACACACACACACACACACACA
>NW_015785284.1:0-1599 GCF_001515625.1 Sinocyclocheilus rhinocerous | reverse complement strand
ACTGTCACAGTCCAAAAGGACAGAGAAAGAGAGAGAAAATGAAGTTGGGCCAGCATAGGACTGAATGGAGAACTTAATCAGTAGCCTTATGAACTAAATCTGAGTGAGTTCATAATGAGTGGATGTACAGCGAGACTCTACACACACTCATACTCTCAGTAATGATGAACATGCTGTCCATCTGAGGCTTATGTTCTCTCATCTTTCTCAAGCGGTCACACACTCTGGAGCAAAAGCCTTTACACCGTGTTATCAGATGTGCTGCTGTATATTTCTGTGGAAACCATGATACATTTTTTTCAGGATTCTTTGATTAATAAAAAGTTTAAAAGAGCATTTATTTGAAATATAACTTTTTTGTTACAATGTCTTAACTGTCACTTTTGGTCAGTTTAATGCAACCTTGATAAATAAAAGTAATAAAAGTATTAATTTCCTTCCAAAAGTCTTACCAAACTCAAACTTTAAACGGTAGTGTATGATTGATCAAAATTTCATCAGCATTCTAGGGTTATATGTTAGAATTATGTGGTAATTCATTGTTCTGCAATTATTTGTTGAAGAAATAAACATATTGGCAAAGCATATGTGTTCCTGGTGCATCGAGCTGTGGTGCTCTTGTGAATGATGCAGGTTTGAGGCCAATCTTTCGACCTTCCCAAAAATTCCCTGTCATTATATACCACAACTATCCAATATAAGAAGCAAAAAGCCCAAAAGTCAAATGTAAAGGAAATGCAATATTGCCATTTACTTTGTTTATACATAATGTATACTGATTATTAATTATTCACTTATATATACATATTAATTATACTATTTATTTTTAATTAAAATGCATTAGATATACCAAAAAGTTTAAGACCACTTATGATTTCCCATTTAATTTTGTATATATGTATATATGTTTTTTTATACTGATAATATAATTTGTAAAGTTGAATTAAAAACTTAATATGAATTTCAGAATTTAGTATTTGGTATGGTATGTATGTATGTGTGCCCCTTTTGCTCTTACTGACTTTTATGTCATAACACTTTTTTTTTTTTACTTTTCGATATCTTTATTTCCTTAGTTGCATAGCAGATGTCCAATGTGGTCTCAGACTTTTGGGCCTCACTGTAACTTAAATACATTTTTATAATGACATCAACTGTATATCTCGGAGCAACTGAGCAGTGTATGATTTGACTCCTCTCCTTCTCACCTCTCGCTGTCATAAGATGCTTCACTGTAATGTCAGCTAGCAGTGCAACAGCGCAGTATCAATAGCTAGTGTCACTCACAGTGCTATTTGAATCAGCAGCCCTGTCAGATGACTGTTGTTATCTCTGATTTAACATGTGTCTCCAACACCGACATCTGATGCCATCACTCCGCACAGCCAACCGGCACAGACGCTGAGTACACAAAGATTCACGGAGCACAGTTGATACAGTGGCCTTGTTTGCTTTGTTTTCCAGCAGTTACATTTTTAGCTTTTTAGTCATCGCGGCACTTATTGATCAGAGCACAGAAAATCCTGTTCTCAAGACACACATGCTATCAAAGTCTTGGCACAGTTACAACTGTGCTCCCACAAGGCTGTGCAGTGACAT
>NW_015785283.1:0-1599 GCF_001515625.1 Sinocyclocheilus rhinocerous | reverse complement strand
AGAGCATGTGAGCAGAGCGGTAATATATCCTCTGGAGTGGAGGGCGCCTTTCTGAAGATTTCGCTCAACCCAGATTGCTCTTTGTGATATGCTGGTTAGAGAATATATGAGTAAGCAAATGGTTATGGAGTTCAAATATTGTTTTAATGAAGCTGCAAACCTTATACATAGCCTAAATGCACAGTAAACAAAGTTAAGAATGAAGAAGGAGAAGAAATCGAAAAGGAGTGTGGAGAAAATGAGTTTGTTCTTTTTCTTTTTTTTTTCTTTTTTTTTGCTAATGAATAAAAAGAAATAGCTTTGCAGTGCTATACTGTTAACAAACATCTGTCACACCATTCCTCTTCACTCACATGTTCTGTGTGTTTGCAAATTCCGCCATTATCAACATATTTCAGAGATTAAAAGTTTCCCATAACCATTGCTAAAAAAAAAAACATTCGCAAACAGCATCACAAACATTTATGCTTGGAATTACGGCTCTAAAACTGTGGTTAGAAGCATAGTTTCCTGTTAGTGTGACGTGGATATAGATCATGCCAATCCTGAACCAATGTGGTTCAAACAATGGAGCTGTGAACATCCTACTATGGTTTTGAGAAACAGTCGTGACTAGTTGGTAGTTTTGCCCACGATGCATTGTACTACAGTAGATTTAGACGGGTGGTGCTTGGGATGAAGACGGCTAAAGAAAGTTATCATGGTGTAAGTAAATAAGGCTCTGTAGATAGAAAAGAGAGACTGATTCGCTGTGTTGTCAGCTGCCTTAGATGTCACAGCGCAGGATAGTCACTTAGTCAAAAAATAATGCATTCATCAAACAATTTTACAGGGTCGTTAAAGAAAGGAGAGATGAACAAAAAACATACACTTACCAAAAAATAACAAAACAACACCGTGTAATGTATGGTACAGAGGAGTGGATGAATGAATGATTGGAGGGCAGATGGATTTAGTAATAGAAATTAAAGTGAAGCCTTTGAAAGCCTGCTGTTTACGAAGACTCTTTACATCGGATTTTTAATTCTGTTAATGATGGGTGCCATCACGGTAAAAAAAAAAAAACTCTATTAAACTCATTAAAATCTGCACAAGATGCTTACAGGAGTGGGCGTCCTTACCCATTGTTAAAACCTCTATAATATCAAAAAATATCATTTTGTAACATTTAATAAAGGAGATATTAAATATGAGTGAAAATGTTAATAACAGGCTGCATTAATGGGATTCATTCAAGTGTGGCTTAATTGCAAGCTGTGTTCAATAAACTATTAATCAGACATTATGCTGAATAAAGCTTCTCCATCTGCAACACACTAATTGAGTAGGAGGCATCCCCCGACCCTTGGCCATGGATACTGAAGCTCTAGATGAATGGGCCTGTCTTCTTCTTCTTGTGTGGTTCAATAAAGTATTGGTGACTGCAACTGTATAGGATGCCAGTAGCTTCTGCTAGTATATTTGGTATGTTCAGGAAGCAGACTATTGTTTCTGTGTGTAACTGCAGATCTGAACATCTGCTTACAGTGCTTGTGTGCAGTGTGGATAAAAATAAGCCAAGATGATTCAGTTGTTTCTGAATATTCGTTTTGCTAGCAA
>NW_015785282.1:0-1564 GCF_001515625.1 Sinocyclocheilus rhinocerous | reverse complement strand
CACACACACACACACACACACACACACACTCACACACACACACTAGAACAATATCTGCCAGTGGAACTTAATTTAAAGGGAAAACAGGATTATTTTTCCTACTCCACTTGTAGTAATTTTTTTCTTGATTTAAGCATAAAGTCACTTCATTTGGATAAATTTTTCAGAAGACAAAATATCTGATGTCATTTTGTTTCTCCAGAAAACGTATCTTGATTTAAGAAACTTTGTACTGGAAAACGAGACAGGAAGAATGATCCCTGCTCGCTCTGAAAGTGATTCTGCAGGCTCGTCTTCTCTATAATTTCACCAAACTCTTCAGATATAATTCAGTCCCCAAATCCGCCGAGGACGGTCTCGGAGAGCTTTCTAGTGTGTGTCGGAGAGCTCCTTTCTTTCCCAGTGAAGGTGAGCCGGCTCTCCGTGTAATAAACTGCGGATGAGGCTCTGGAGGAGAATCGGGAGCATTTGGAGTTTATTTTCAGTGCTGATGATCTTCAGACTCCTGTGTGTGTGTTTGGTAAGTGGAGCAGGACCCGAGGAACCTGTCAAACATCAGTCTCACAGCCCTGATGATGTTTACTGTGATTTATGAGCACAGAAACACACACACACACACACTCTTTCGTTTACTTCAGTGTCTGTGTGCGCTGAGGAGAAACTCTAAAGTGCACTGCACTATTTAGATAAAAACGACTAGTTTTTCTCCAGACTAAAGTGAAACGCTGTCTTCTGTTTCTATTGTCTCAGACAAAACTCTGTCAAGGCCTGAAGAGATGAAGATCACAAACTCTGGATTGAAATGAACCTGAACAGGAGATCAGATGAGACTACATTCTGTGTCAAAGCCGAACCAAATCCACTTTTTAACAACAATTTATTCCAAATTTAACAAAATGTACATTTTTAGAGTCCTATTGTGAGTCACCACAATCACCAGCCACAACTTACACCAGATCACTATTAAAAATCACTCACCGTCCGGTCTACCGTTCACTACCCTGAACTTTACCAGACTCGTTATATGCTACTTACCTATCTCTACTTGCCCTTAGGTTCCCAAGGTTCCTCCTACGTTGATCTCCTTTGCTCCTGGATCCCGTACCCTCCGCCTACTTGCAAAGAAACCCATCTCCAGTACTCAGCTAAGAACCATTAGAACTATTATTTGTGTTGGATACTCACCCGCCTTTGCTTCAGTCAATCTGCCAATTCCATTCCTGTCAATAAACCTGTTATTTCAATCACTAACTTGTTGTCTCCGGCTGATCTGTGACAGAAGACCGGACCGATACAGTCACCTCCATGGATCCCAGACCTCCCACTCCCACGTAGATCCTCGAGGACCTGGTGAATGCACTCCATACCACTCTCATGCCAGCACCAACTCCTCAAACTGCCTCTGTCAGTCCCATGGTCATGCCTCCTTCCTATCCGGGTGATGCAGCTGAGTGTGGCGGCTTTCTCCTTCAGGTTGCGCTGTTCATCGAAATGCAGCCGCAGAAATTCACAACCGAGTGCACCAAGGTAGCCTTTCTGATTTCACTCCTTTCTGGCAGAGCAT
>NW_015785281.1:0-1598 GCF_001515625.1 Sinocyclocheilus rhinocerous | reverse complement strand
TGGATTAAAAAAATTCTGTTTCCTGCCAAATATAAAACAGAGGTAGTGTGCAGTTGAACATGGCTGAAAGTAAAAGGGAAATTGAGGCTGTCCTTACTGCTATGGTGGGGGCTAGCCTATTCCATTATACCCCCTTGACTGAAATATCTGTTGAAGCGCATCAGAATAAGGTGCTGAAAGCGTCCATCACCAAGACGGTTGCGTTTTGGGGTGAGTACCAGACTCCCAAGGCTGAAAAGTCTTTCGACCGGTGCACTGGATGGTGTTGGTGCATTATAGCGTAGTGCAATTTTTTTAATTCTTGGAAACTGATGCAGGCTTTCCATTACCGGATCAGAATTGAAATAAGATGTCACCTCTGTTTCCACTGACATAGGTGCATCAGCCATGGCATTGGGCTGTTCATCAAATGAAAAGAAGTCATCCTCACGGGAGGTGACTGCAGCAGGTTGAGGAGCATCAATCATTGGGGTTGCAGGCTCTTCTACTGTTAGGGAGCGGCACTCAGTGGTGAGGAGATACTTGATGTGATCTCTTCTGGTTTCCTCTTTTACCCAGCGCAGTTTAAACTTGGGCAGCGAGACGGTGGCCAGTAGAGCTTCCTTGGAGTCAATTGTTGTGGCAAAGCGAGTTTTAATTGCTCCCACAATTATTTCAGGCAACCCAGTGGTCATTTGTGAAAGGCCATTTTGCATTGCTAAAGTTTTGGCCATTAGAACTTCAAGTGTTGGTTGAAGTGTCCCATAAAAACAAGTTTCCTCACCCTGTAGGATGTCCAGTGCAACACTGAAGGGCTTCATAATGGCACAGTATTCCTTCAGAAACTGGTATTCCCTGTCATTCATACATTTAATTTGAAGCTGTGTGCATAGATTGTTAATGTCAGTTAGTGGCATTTCTACGATCCGAACATATGCATCATAAAATGAGTTCCACCGGGTTACTGAGGGCACAATCAGCTTCCTTTCACTGATCTTTTCTAGGCACTCAGATGCAACTGTGGACCGGCTAGCTTTGGTCCATAGTGCTGAACACTTAGCTGTGGAACTGCGGTAAACAGCCCTGGATTCTGGGTTTGATGCCAACCATTTGCCAATCTCATTGTTGGCAATGAGGTTAAGCGTGTGAGCTGCACATCTGTAATGTGCAGGCAGCACACACAGCCCTTGCTGGGCATCCTCATCATTTCCTCCAGTGAGAACGCTGTGGAGATCGGTGAAGGCCACTTCCCCATCATCCTCCTCCACCTCCTTTTCTTCGTCCTCCTCAGATTCGACTTGTTGGTATTCCTTAAAAGCTTTAATGAAGTTGCTGCCATTGTCGGTCACACATGCTGTCACTTTTTCAGCAGTTAATCCATACTGGGAAAAAATATCCTCGAGTTCAGATGCAATTGCATCATATGTGTGCCTACCTCTGAACCTACGACAAGCGATAGCAGCCTTCTTCCGTTGCAGTGTCTCCGAATCAATCCAATGGACCGTCACCCCCAAAAAGCTCTTGTTGTAGGCAGTCCAAATGTCTGCAGTTGTTGACACGAACTGCTGTTCATCAATTGTTTTCTTTAGCTCTATTTCCATGGCAGTATAGTTCCTATC
>NW_015785280.1:0-1599 GCF_001515625.1 Sinocyclocheilus rhinocerous | reverse complement strand
GTCTGAGATGGCAGGCCTCATTTGGGATGTGATTTCACAGCATTTCACCATGTGGTTTATGTGTTCTTGTATGCTAGAGGTGCTGTAGAGAACAGTACAGCTGTTTAAAAACAGCAGCACGATTTTTCTGTCTGAGATGAATTTTAGGTACTGTAAAATATTTCTTTCATTGGGTTATCAGTAAATATTATAATTTTTTATCAGTATTGGTTGATGTTGGATATTTAATTGTGCATGTTCATTTATCAAATTTTTACTTTTAGATTATGTTTGCGGTTATCTAATGCTCTTTTAAATCCTTAAAACACTAATAATTGAATAAGACTGTTAAATGTAATCTTCAGCAAATCACAGTCATTTTTATAGTGTAGTATTTTATTTGTGATGCCTAAATTCACTTGTAGCATTTAATTAACAATTAATTTGTAGTTTTTTATTTGAATTCATTTAAACAAAAAAGCATTGTGCTGTGAATGTGCCCTTTATCAGTTATTACAGTATTCATTAATCTTTTGAATGAGCTTTTATTTTTAAATTTTTTAGTTTTCATTTTAATTTTAGTTTAAGTTTTATTAATTTTGTGATGTGCCTTTGTCATTTTTATTTGTTTTTAAGACTTCTATTTAACTTTACATGATTTTTATTTCTGTTTTAGTCATTTTTATTGAGCTAGTTGACAAGGTAATATTGTCAACTAGCTGCAATTAAGATAATATTGTCAACTATTTTTGTTTCAGTTCAAGTTTTTTATCTAACATTTATATTTCATGTTATTTCAGCTTTTTCCATTTACCGAAAATTATTTTTAATAATTTTAGTTAACAATATTAACACTGCTTACACGCCCCCAACTAAGGGCTAAAATAAAATCCTGAGTTTCCCATTGTAATTACGACATTGTGGTGCTGTTCATGTGCATTCAACTTAGAAATACAATCTTTCATACATGACTTGAATGGCTTGCCTGTTTAAGCATGCGCGCGTGATCATTGGATCGGCCACTGTTCTGAAGCTCCAGCTCTTTGTTTCTAATGTTGAGACGACTCATTTGAGACCTTAGCTCTTCCACTTCAGCAGAGACCCTCACCTGAGATGAACTCTGGCTCATTAACTCCTCTGCAGAAATGAGAAAGATGATAATTAAATTAAAGGAAGCAGAACAATCAGTGAACAAGCTGGTGATCTCAAGTGTCATATGACAAAAGCAATAATTTCAATAGAGATGTAAAAATCAACACTGGAACAATTAACATTAAACAGACTGTCAACTTATTTACTACTAAAAAGGTAGATGTTTATATTGTAATTAAGGCTTTTTATTTAATGTTAAATTACTCATCTAAAAAAAAAACAATCATGCCACGTAATCCTAGGCTTAAATTCTGTAAAAAGGCATTTTCCTATACCCTCGAAACAATTTAAGCTCGAAGTACCACAATTATGCTTTAGCTTTGTTCCCTGAGAAACAAGACAGATGCAGCGCAATGGAATGGAACAGAATGCTCAGATCTCGAGACACATTTTTCAAATTTGAACTGTTTTGAAGCGAAAACAGGGCACTTATGCTGGGAGACTGAAAAAAGAGGTGTGACGCAAAAG
>NW_015785279.1:0-1598 GCF_001515625.1 Sinocyclocheilus rhinocerous | reverse complement strand
GTGCGAGGGCCCGTTCATCGCTGCTTGCAGCTTTAATTTAATTTTTGCAATTTGGCAACCACACGCGTGCGCTCGGAGTTTAGCTATCTTTCATGCGAGATATTCTGCCTAAATGAAAGCGTTTTATAATATTTTTTGTTTGTCTTACCTGTATTCATAATGTAGACAGAGAAAGTGTATATCCAAGTCTTTGATATTAATTTATATAATAGATACCTGCGTATGAGTCGACATTCTATTGATTTGTGCTTATTGGTGAAAAGTGCAATACTTTTAACGAAATGTAAAAATGCATTTCTCAAATGAAAACAATCATTGTGATTATAATTGAGATTTTTTTTAATTTTTTTTATAATTTTAACCATTATACAGCATGATGAAAATGTGCTTTTAGTGTCATTGACTGAAACTAGACTAAACAAAAGCAAAGACAAGGTTGACTAAATATGACAATTAAAAAGTATATTTGACACAGGACTAAGACTAAATTAACACTACTTTGAAAAAAAAATATGCATCACAGTTTTGACTGTTTTCAACATTTAAAATAATAACTTTTTCTTAAGCACCAAATCAGCATATTACAAAGATTTCTGAAGGATGCGACACTGAAGACCGGAACCTTTATTTTTAAAAGTGTATGACCATTCACATAAGCTTCACCCAGTTGGTAGAAAACACAAAGCAGTGTACAGTTAACACAAGCTAATCAAACTCACCTGGTGTATCTGCCTTCACACAAGGATGTGACGATCAACTACTTGCCGTGGTGTTCGAAGGGAATGCTATTCTGGGGTGAAGAGAGAGAACATTACAGCCTTCCACCCCCACAACACACTACTCACACCAACCCATAAATCATACAGTGCCTACTGTCCATCATATTGAAAGAATATATGCTGCTGAAATATCTTTTCCCAGAAACACAAACGTTAGGCCAGCAGCTTCCTAGAAAAGGCTTTTCAACGACCTAATAAGCAGATTAAATTTTAAGCTCAAATGTCACCAGTCAGAAACTCTAACAGAGATCATGAGAATCAAAAGGTCAATTACTGCAAACAATAAAAGATGTACTAACATTTCATCAGGTATTTATTTTTGTGAACAATTTTTATGTGTAGAAATAAGAATTCCTAGTGTAACCATTCAAAGCCAGAGGCACTAAACTTTTTTCTGCCAGAGTAAAATCTCTTTTATCAGTAAGTAAGCATCAAAACAGATCATTCAGATACCGACTGGCTACTTTTGTAATAGGGTTTATTATTGCTCTGCTGAAGGCTTGGATGAGCAGGGTCTGCCTTATACCTGTGATGTGGACATGCGGGAAGTGTCTTGACGCCCCGTCAGGTCCGAGGACGACACGTTCACTGGGGCGCCACGATGAAGCCGCATGCTGACCTTACGTTCGCGCTCCATGCCAGTGACCGGTCTCGGTGAGGATGTGTTCGCTGTGAGATGAGATGACTCCTTACAGTGTTTCAAGTACTTGGGAAGTGGCAGAGGCAAGTGAAAGACTGTTTACCTGTGTGAGAGGTGGGTGTGAGGGGGGTGGAAGGAGCTCCGTCCTGTGTGGGGCGGGGTCTGCCTGAGGCTGCTGG
>NW_015785278.1:0-1582 GCF_001515625.1 Sinocyclocheilus rhinocerous | reverse complement strand
AAGAATTAAAATCAAATGGTTGTCAGAGCAAATATTTACACCCCTAACTGGAAAAATGACTGAAACTCACCTGTGTAACAGAAGAGCCCTGTACATTCTGCTGCTGTTGTTGTGGGACGGTTCCACTCTGTGCTGTACTCGTCACATTTTGGCCCTGTATAGTTACGACCCCAGTCTGTGCTCCAACCCCTAAAATGTTAGTTTGTGCTCCTCCAACTTGCGGCAACTGTACGCTAAGTCCACCACCCGACTGCTGCAGTATCATCTAAAAGACACCATTTCAATCACATGCTTTAGTTTCCATGACAACAAAGCTGCCAATACCAATACTCACACAGTTGCATGTGTGTACCTGAGTGCCTTGTCCCTGCACCCTCTGGAGCTGCTCATGAATCTGCCTCAGTTCCTCCTGCTGTTTCTGAATGTTAGCTTCGATCATGCGCGTCCTCTGCTCCAACTGGTCCTTCAGGTGCTGCATTGCGTTCAACTGCGCAGAGAACTACATTCAGAAAGCATAGAAAAAGAAACATTATGGTGTCATGGGAAAAAAAATCTAAATTAAATAACTTAAATGGTGGCTTACCTGATCTACTGGACAAAACACTAAAAACAAAACAAAATGATTCTCACCAGGGCGTTAGGTTGAACCTGCTGCTGTGGCTGAGGATGTTGTTGTTGTTGGCTGGTTTGGACCAGAGATCCAGTCTGATTTGTGTTCTGAGAACTCACGGACTATCAAAACAAATAAGACCGCCGTCATTACCCAGCTGCTAAGATAGGAATGTTTTGTAACTAAAGCCAAGTGTTGACGTTGATGAAGACGCAAGTCTCACCTGGGTGCTGACAGAGGAACGACGTTGGGATGTCATATCAACAGTGGCGGGCCGGGGTGGAGTGCTCACATCCATCTGTAGTTTAGAGGGAGTTGCTGAGGAAATCAAAGAGATATAAAGAGTTTTAAACAGGCACAAAAATCAAGAAAACACAATAGAAAAGCACACGTTTGGTTCTGTTTTTCATGCTTACAGGTGCAGGTGTTGTCAGAGACGGCGGTGTGCGAGGACTTGCGGGAGCTCCTTGAAGAGGTGGAGGGTGAGCGACTGTTACTGAAACGCTCCAGAACCTCCTTCAGTCTGGAGGAGTTTAACTGCGCTTCAGAGCCAGAAATCTGACACTGCTGCAGAGAGAGAGGAAAATTAAGAAACATCCGTGGTGTAGCTGTTGATCAATGTTTTCTGTTTTGCAATGAATGATCTATAGAGCAATTGTGATACATTATTTAAATAATAATTTTATTGTTATATACACACACACGCCTATAAAATAATAAAATGATTATATAATTAATACATCACATCTGCTCTCTCTTGATAGACAGACAGATAGATAGATAGATAGATAGATAGGACAAATACAACTATTAAAAAAGGAGTTAGTAAGATTGTTTCAATGTTTTTGGAAGTCTCTTATGCTTACCCAGGCTGCATTTGTTTGATCAAAAATACAGTAATATTGTGAAATATTATAATTTAAAATTAGCATTTTCTATTTTAATATATTTTAAAATGTAATTTATTCCTGT
>NW_015785277.1:0-1597 GCF_001515625.1 Sinocyclocheilus rhinocerous | reverse complement strand
GTTCCCAAAGCGATCTCAACGCAGCTCGAGTTCCTGAAGGGGAACATAGATGTTTACATTTTCTGAGTCACGCAAGCCTGTGTCGCCACAGTGCTAGGGTGGATGGTGTCAGAGCATTGCTATAAGAGTTGATAACGTCTCCTGATTGTTCATTAGCAAATTACTATGCCATTGTGAGTGTTTTAAGAGTGGTTTGCAGGTGGTTGAGCCTCTATGATATTCTAGGCCCTAAATATGGGACTTATAGTATTTTCTATGGCTGCTCGATTTTGGGGGGAAAAAAATAAATTGCAGTTTGTTTGTTTTTTTTTTTAATAAAAAGTGTGATTTCAAATTAAAATCTGATTTAAAAAATGCTTATTTATTTGGGATTTTTTGATTATATGTCAATATGTCATTTTTATATAATTTCTTTTTTCCCCCACCAACCCTAAGTACAAGCAATAAAAGGTCTAATAGTGATGCATGCATGCATTTTCAAACACCTCAAATAAATGAAATCAATGAACCATTCTTTCATCCAGTACTGAAAAAGCACAACGCAACAAAAGCAAAAACTAGTTGGCAACTAGAACAGTCTACAAAATTAGTATTTAGATAGCAGTATGAGTAGCTAAGCCAATATTCTGTTAAAAACATGGCTGCATTCTTTCAGCGAGATGAGGCGAGGTTTCCTGAGGTTTCGCTGTTACCTGATCAGAGCTCTCAGCGTGAGGGAAACGACTAAGGAAAAAGGGCTGAATCCCATCATTGTGCAGGATCTCGGAATACCCGGTGGCGCAGACACGAAAACGCAGCAGCCATGATGGACAGGAACGCAATGTTGTTATTGAAAACACACGTAATTTTAGCGGACTGGTATCACTCTACCAAAGACATGCTCTTGGGGTGTGGGATGCTCAGTTGGCAGAAATATTTTCCTCACAGTCAAAGGACTCCTTTAAAAGAAGTCCCTTTTATACCATTTTTAAGAAACATTTTTTGAAATGGTTTGTTGTTGTGAGATAATTTCTGAGGTCATTTTCCATGAATTAATTTGTGTCTCTGGGTGCAGGCTGAATTTCACATTCTTACATAGTGTGTTTAGATAAAGTATTTGTTTTCAGCACAAGTATGTTTAGATAAAGTATTTGTTTTCAGCACAAGTATGTTGACGTGAGCAGAAAAATACCACTCTTATCTGTTGATCACATTTACAAGGTCCCTTAGGAGATACACTGTGTTATATCACAGAAGAACTATCATATTCTTAATTTTTAATGTCCCCTAATACAGATGCAAAACATGGCCCGTCCAAAAGTCTACATTTTGGCGCATGAGCAGAAGTTTGCAGAAGGTGTAAAATGGCTGCAAAAGATGCGTTCATGATCCTTCTGAAAATTAGATGGCCTATATTGTAAGCTGTAAATAAAAATTATTGGAGTTTTACAAGATTTCAGTCTTTTTACTTCCAAATTTCAAATTTAAAGGAATAGTTCACCAAAAAAATTTAATTTGCTGAAACTGTAGTCTCCCTCAGCCCATCCAAGATATAGATGAGTTTGCTGAAATTTAGCATTCCATCTCTTGCTCACCAATGGATCCTCTGCAGTGAATG
>NW_015785276.1:0-1597 GCF_001515625.1 Sinocyclocheilus rhinocerous | reverse complement strand
AAAAAAATGCATGTATTATAATATTTATTGTAAATTTAAAAATAGTGTGGTACATCCTTATATACAGTAAACTTAAACTTCTGTAACTTTTTTACACTTACTTTTTTTTAATGTTTTCATGAATTACAACCATCCAAGTTCAGAGTGCATTTTATGTCTAATGGACATATTTTAAGATTTAAGAGTTTAAATGTTATATGAGACAACATAAACAATCAAGACAAATAACTTATGGAAAATGCATTACAAAAAGTTACTGATGTTACATTTTGAGTGTTACAATTGTCCCTGCTTTCTCTTTCTCTTCTTTACTCCAATGTGCTTTCATAAGCACAGCAGCTTGTCAGTTATGTTGGACTTTGAATAGAACTGTTTGTATGTCTATACATAAGGCAGAATGAGACAGCCAATGCTTCTAATCTTCTGGACAGGTCTTTGTTTTTAAATTGTTTGGGAACAGTGTCTCCAGTCATTTGTGCTGGATCTCTTTGTGTATTGTAATCTTGGATCATCTCTACACTGGTTGCACAGACCAAACTCTATAGGTTACTCTTGAAAAACTCATTAAATACAAACCACTCTCTTAGTTTCCACATCTGGCCTTGCTTTATCCAGGTATTAGGAACATCATCTTCTCAAGAAGCTGAACCCTACATGGAGAACATCTGCCCAGATGTGCGTTCCTCAGGTCTCGAATGTTTATATACAGTAAATACTAGAAGCGGAATGCAAACGTGAGAAAAACATGTTGAAAAAAAAAGCCTCTAAATGCAAGAAATCAATACTCCTGCAAAGTTAGTTTGGCGGTGGAATGCGTGGTTCCAACCCCTCTCTCCACTCTATAACCGAATCCTCTCTGGCTTTCCGACCTGCCAAGTTCTGTTCCTCATTTAGCACACTCATTTCCAACGCATATTTCAGCATGCATTATGAGTGGCTGTAATCAATTTCAAATTATACTTGAGTGCTCTTTGTTCTGTCAGGGGAAAAGGGCCTCAGCGAAGGGGACGTGGTCGACTATCTCACTGGCACACTGACGGTGTGTTGGCTCTCGGCTGCTCCAAGATTTAGCCTGCTTGAGGCCCTAGATGGGATTTCATACATTGTGCTTAGGCTGCCTAAATGTTTTCATATGTATTTGCTCAAACTTAGGTTCCCTGTGAAAAAATATATATACACTAAATAGTTACTGGGTAACTAATTATGCAGCGTGAAGCTTTAGTTTTTGTCATTTTCCTTGAAACTGTAATGTGAGTGCAGGGTGAGTCATTGCAGAAGAGTTCAAGTTCGTTAAGGATTTGTTTATGAGTTGAAAGTGTCAAGGCCTAGTGAAGCCCTACAGTTGGGAAATGCCGTAATTATACTGAAATAGAGGCCGCTTGTCCTGGTCTTTGATGTCCAGTTGATGAAAATCAAGGACATGGCACGTTGTGCAAGAAGTGCATTTATTCTTGTGTTTTGAATATCAAATTCACGTTTTTGTTCTCTCAGTACACATTTAGTTTTTTCTCTAATGAAATGATCCACATGCTCTGTCCTTGGAAACCACAGAATGACATCAGACATGAGGTTTTTGCATATGTGTGCTCGATGGTCA
>NW_015785275.1:0-1597 GCF_001515625.1 Sinocyclocheilus rhinocerous | reverse complement strand
GGCCACAGAGTGGTGAGTTCCGACAGGCTGCATCAGAGCCAAATAACGCGCTTCAAAATTAAATTATTTTACAACCATAAGCGATAACCATAAAAATGCTTAATATCGGCACAAATAATCAGTCAACTCCTAATTAAAACACATTTTTACTGGACATTTATGTTTGTTTTAAAATGATAAGATTGTTTCAAAGCTGCAAAAATATTTTCATTTTTAAACCTAATAACAGTTACAATTGCTGGACATGTTTTGTCCCATGTTTTGTATCAGTGATTTAATACATATTTGATTTGAGTGCTTATTGTAAATATGCATTTATTAAATTATTTTAATGAATTTTAATTTAATTAATAAATCACTGAGGGTGCTATAACCTTAATGCACATTTTCACATTTCACATTTTGTCCCGACCATTGCTATGGTTATCACTATGCCAATCACTGCTATTTCAAGAGTGAATCCCACATGAATATGCAGATGCCATTCCCGAAACTTTGCAACGTGTGTATGGCCGAAAAAAAGTTATACATTTTAAATGAATATTTTTAGTTCCTTTGATTTTCTTCAACTCAAAAATATTAACCTAATCAGTCAGTCTATACATTAAGTTACAGTGATAAAATGAAATTTAAGGGCTAGAAATAGCTCCCTAAGATAACATTTGCAGGTTAGCACTTCTTAATATATTATCATAGATCCCCCCACCCACATCATGCTCATTTTGCGGCCACCCTCCAAAAGAGGCAGTGCCCCAGCCTTGCCCCCCATTTAAAATGCTCTAGACACACCCCTGAACGTTACATACTAATACCTACGTAAGAAACAATGTGACCAGACTGGTTCTAAAGACAACGTAATCATTGCAACAGTGCACAGACGCAACTAGTTTAACCTCTTTATGCTAAAACAGTGCTCCACTTAAAATAAACCTAAAAACAGAAGAACAACAACATGTCTGCATCTCAAATAAAATAGGTAAATCTGATCTTCTTGTCCTGTCAATTCATAACAACTCTGACCGACCCTTAGTACATCCATCTATCGATAACTGTTTTCAAATGCATTATAAGAACCCAAACTCACACTAGATCCTGGGTTGTTTATTCTCAGTATGATAACTGGACTATTAAAGAGGATATTCAAGTAGTGCTAGGCATGTGTTTTTTTTTTACATGTTAAATAGCTCAGTGCAATTTCTAAAGAGAGTATGGAAAAGCTTATACTATAATTTGGTGGAAAGAAAAAAAAAGTTTTGCAAAATAAGCATTGTGAATTCATAATCACACTAAGCAATATTGTGATTTAGATTTTATCTTGATTTATTATGCAGCACATGTTGTATAAACTGTACTGTAAATTATTTTATATTTGTAAATGAAGTACATATTTTTCTAAATTTGATAGTTTTCATTATTATATGTACTGTATGTTTTGTGTACTTGTAAAAATGATTATATAAACTTTATAGAACTGTTGCAGAAATCTTGGGGAGACCGGGTATGGTTGTAACACTCTTTGTTTCAGCATCTGTAACTCACTGTATTTTTGAGCTACAGAGTGCTCAAACTTTTATACAAAGCACCCACATTTGTTCAC
>NW_015785274.1:0-1594 GCF_001515625.1 Sinocyclocheilus rhinocerous | reverse complement strand
AGCCTTGGTGAACATAAGAGACTTCTTTCAAAAACATAAAAAAATGTTTTTGAATGGTATTGTATGTTTATCCACAGTGACTTATTGGAATATTACAATTAGTAGAATATATATGCAATTTAACATACAGTCCAATAATATTAGCAGTGCTGCAATATATAATTTTACTTTTATAGTTCAAATGCTAGAATGGTGTAACTGCAGGAAAGTGTTGTATGACCATTTTTTCATCCTTCAGTTTCTTCAGAACCACCCTGAAGTGTTCATGCTGGTCTCCAATGGAACCCATGTAGCTCTGAAAGCTGCTGTTCCTGCAACAACAGAACCTAGTCCAACAGAACCAGTCAGTTCAGCTTCAGCCAATAACAGCACAGAGAACATAGAGCCTGAAACAGCAGGAGACACTGAAGCCACTGACGGATGCCATTGGTTTGACCTGAATGACTCTACTGTGACGGCCATTACGGTGAAGGACATAAAGAAGCAGTTTCAGGGAAAAGAGAGTGCCTACATGCTCTTTTACAGGAAGACCGCTATGAAAAGACCTCCAGAGGGTATGCTGTGTGTATGTGCACAGGGTCCAGCATTAACTCTTTGTCACACCTGTCGATGGCCTTTTTTTTGTTTTAACCACACAAGAAACAAAAGTCAATTTGACTTGCATTTAGTGCTTGCCAAGTGTTAATTTAGGCCCCTGTGTGTGCATATGTGATGCAAATCCATTTTTTTTCAGTCATAAATACTGCAATATGATTAAACAAAAGGCTATTTTTGTGTATCTTTTTAAACAGCCATAGGAAACCCTGCGTACAAAGTGCCTCCTCACCCAGTGAACATGGTACAAGAGGAGAATGCAAGACTTCAGCAGAGAAGGTAGCTTCATATACACTCATAAATGCTCACACCATCAGCATTGGGTATTTTATGCAATTTTAAAGTAATCTGTCTCTTGTAGAGCTGAGTTTGATGCCAGCAGCAACAGCATTGAACTGCGGCTGCATTTGGCTCCTCATTACCACTGGCAAAACGGAGCCCTGCACCCCGTATCTCCAAACGAAGACTCCATCATCACTGTCACCTTTGACCGCAGAAAGACTGTGGGAGACCTGCGATTGGCCATCTACCAGGTGACATCACTAATCTGTTTCTAGTCCTTCTTCCTTAGCTGTGCTCGCACACTGCAATTTTTCAGTAACCGTACGACCGAATGTAGATGAATGTCCAAATAGATTAGATCTGACAGAATATGTTGAGTTTTCTCTGACCTTTGACCTTGATTTCATAGATGCAAGATCTTTGGGAAGGAGACATGGGATTGACATTGGCTAAGAATGTGCCAGCTGGGTTACATTTGTATGATACACTGACAGGTGAACACACATCATACTTTCGCACGTTTTGTAAAGCCCTCTCAGATACTCTTGACTCAAAAGTTTGGGGTCAGTAAGATTTTTTATTATTATTTTAAAGAAATCAATACATTTATTCAGCAGGGTTACATTAAATTGATCAAAAGAGACAGTATCATGTCATATATCATATCATCTACTTCAAATAAATGCTGTTCTTTTGAACTTTCTATTCAACAAAAAAT
>NW_015785273.1:0-1596 GCF_001515625.1 Sinocyclocheilus rhinocerous | reverse complement strand
GCTTGATAATTGAGACCGTTTAGGTTTTTGGGGGATTTAAAAAAAAAAGGAGTGAATGGATTCTTATATATCATTGTAGGGTGGTTGTGTCCACAAATGCAGTGTGTGGACACAACCACCCTACAATGTTTGAAAACACCATGAAAAAGTGAATTTTGATCGCTGTCCCCTTTAAAGTCACCATGAAATGATGTTGCCAACCCATTTTACTTGCGCAGTGTGTCAGATGGTATGACGTATGTACAGAGCAACAGTGGAGAAGTACCAAAATAACTATATTAAAGCAACTGTATGTAGTTTTGAAACAGAAGCCATTCACATTATTAGAAGGTTGTGATTTTGAAACTGATATTTCAAGGTAAAAAGAAAAAAGCCATGGTCACATTAACCAAACATCCATGGTGTAGTGATGTATGAAGCACAGCTCACAAAGAAGTTATCAGAGCAAGCAGCTTTCTGTTGAGTAATGCGGCGAGTCTACATGACCAGCTTGAACCCACTGTGAAATCTGTGGGGGGGAATCTCTCTGAAAATTCGCCATTATGTGGGTTCCTATTGAAATAATTGGATTTCTCCTGCAAAAATTGGCAGCACCTTTATAATAAATGTATTTACAGCTGCACATTAATGGCTTAGCAAATAATCGTTCTTATTTTAACTATAATCACAGTTATTATTTAGGATTTTCCTCATTTGAGAAGTTTTTTTCTATGTTGCATCAGAATTATTGCACTGTAACGTAAGCACAAATCAAGAGACCGTCAGCTCATATGCAGGGTTTATTTTACTTCATCTAGTTTCCTGATTTATTATATTTGGCATATATACAATAACACTCTCTCTACATTATAAAAAAACTGGTAAAACCTTAAGCTTCTCTCAAAAGCTAAAACAGTGAAATTTCTGAAAATTAATTGCAATGATTCCAAATTATGGTAACAATTTTCTGTTAAAACGACAAAAGACCCTGTGAAGGAATACAGATTGGCTGTATTACACTTTCATTTGAGCAGAATATCTCAGTGGAGATGCCTAAACTAGAAATTTTTTTCCACTACTGTCAGCTTTCTCAGTTTAGGGTTTAATAGGCAGTTATTAATATCTACTAATATTACCAGTTTAACTGCACTGACACTGTTGGATGAGAACAAAATTTCAACTGAACTGAGTTGAATAATGACACTAACTTGGCAACATGGACATGGTTATTAAAACTGAGTTAACAGTGAACTGACTTGGACTAAATAATGACACTATTGCCTTCTGTAGAGTTGCTTGTAGCTGAATTTAACTTGTTTCATAATTTATGAACTTTGCAACATTGACACTGCTGGTGAACTGAATTGAGCTGAATAATGACACTGTTGTGCTCTGTACAGCTGCATTACATCTTAAATGTAATTTGTTTCATAATAAATTTTAAAAGACTGTTATTTTTCTGTTTTATAAATGTTAAGTTGTTTGGAAACAATATGTGTTCTGTATTGCATAAAACACACACACATATAGCTTGGGGACCAATTCTCACTATTAACTATGACTTTTGCGTCAGTAAACTCTTAATTTGCTGCTTATTAATAGTTAGTAAGGTAGTTG
>NW_015785272.1:0-1597 GCF_001515625.1 Sinocyclocheilus rhinocerous | reverse complement strand
AAACCAAGACAGAAGAAATGATCTGAACATCCAAAACTAGGACATCAGCTTAATGTTTTCACTCACTATCAACAGATGTTTGGTTGATAAAAACAGCAGTCTGTGTTCGACTCTTGAGCTGTTTGTTCTCTGTCGTGTGTGTGATTGTTTGGACACGCTCCGGGTTGAACCTGCACAGACCTGCACCACATTCCTCACACATTATCCATCAGAACTGAAGAACAGAGTTCTCCAGCATCTCTTCATGGATGTGCTCGTAACTCAAGACTGAAGGCACTGAGCTGTGTTTCTGGAGAAACAGACGTGACTCAGGACTGCTCATAATCTCAGAAAACTCACTATTAAACTCACCAGAAACCACAGCACCAGCACAAACAGACAGAAAGTGCATGTCTGGTTATGAATGTTTGTCTATAGGTGTGTTTAATTTGTTAGATCACACTCCTCTGATGGCTCATAATAATGTCACTGGGACTCTTACCTCTCCATTACACTGGCTAGACTCTGATTTAATCAGAACTAAATCCCAATCTGCTCACACCAGTGAATTTTCTGACATTCATCCAAATGAGCCATGTGTGACATCTGATCACAGTAGTGTCTGTACTTTGTCTTTGCTTTTGCCAGTGTTTTCATGATGGACTAGAATCACTAGATCATGTTCCCCACACTGACTTTCACACACCCCTGGTGGCTGGCGAGGGAACTGCAGGGGTTTGTGAGTTTATAAAAAGCGAATATATAAATAAAATGGGAATTTGGTGTCGAAAGGGACAAATGATTTCCAAAGAAAATCACTCGCTCTTACTGTTAGACTGAAAGAGAAGTACAAAAACAAAAATAAAAATAAATTCTTCATAAAATATGTGGTGTTTGTGGACTCATGTTAAACATCTACATTTAGATGAATAGCATGTCATGCGATGTCAGAGTATTTATTTCTATAACATATGTAGCCTGATATTCTTAAAAACTGTGCATCTGTGTGATCTGATGTGTTAAATATCTAATGTGAAATATTTTGTATACAACTCAGTAATCCCGTAATTATCAGCTCACAGCTACACAGCTTTCATGTTTCTGATAACAGATAAAACTGCTTCTGTTGTACAAAAAAAAATTAGTTTGGTGCACTACTTTAGTATGTAAAATTGATTTTCATTATGTAATATATATTTGCACAAATTACAGTTATCAAGGTTGAGAGTTGAGATGAGAATCTACAGTCACAGGACTGATTTTAAATCAACATGATTACAATCCAGATCATGACAGAAGAACTAACGCAGCAGCTCTGCATTCACTATAAAGACAACAACCAACAATGACTGAAAACTGAAGAGGGTTTAAATACACAGCATAATGAAGAACTAAATGAGAAACAGGTGAAAGTCATCTGGAACCATAGAAACAAACCAGCAAACAAGAACTAAACACAGGAAACAAGAGCGTACAACCAGGAACACAAACCAAAACTGTACAGCAATGCAACAATACTACACAGAACAAACGTCATATAACTGAACACAACATGATAGAAAAAGTTAATTCTAGCTGATGTCAGGTACAGTATATAAGAATGTGATGTCTGTATGAT
>NW_015785271.1:0-1597 GCF_001515625.1 Sinocyclocheilus rhinocerous | reverse complement strand
TTCATTCTTCCCTTCCATTTTACATTCATTCTTTCCTTCGTTCCTTCCATTTTACATTCATTCTTTCCTTCATTCCTTCCTTCCTTCATTCCATTTTTACATTCATTCTTTCCTTCATTCCTTCCCTCTCTTTTACATTAGCTCCTTCCTTCCATTTTACATTCCTTCCTTCCTTCTTTCCATTTTACATTACTTCCTTCCTTTTCATTTTACATTCCTTCCTTCCATTTTACCTTCCTTCCTTTCTATTTATAGAAACAAAAAAAGTAAGCTTTGTTTGGAAACAATATTTATTTTTTTGCAATTGTTTTCTGCCACAGAAATGACTTCACCTTTAATCAAAGAAAAATGAAAAGAGGGAAGAAAAAAAATTCCCACTTGCTATATGCGGTTTGGTCTGAGCTCTATTAGGATTAGATGCAGGCTTTGAGTATCACTCTGGGAGCTACACTGATGGACGAGTATAATCTCAGGAACGTTCTGCAGCGGAGAGAATCGCGACAAGATCCTTCACGGTCATGCAGCCTGAGAGCAATGCAGGCCTGATGCTCATTTATCAACCATCTGCCAGCAGATTACATGCTCAAAAATGTCTAACTCCACCGCAATACATGCTGAAGACTGGACTCCATACTGTGGGGTGGTGAAAAACTCAATGAGGTACAGTGCCTCCACACTAATGAGATGTTGTTTTCCTTACTCTGACCCAAATCTTTGTGTTTTATTTTTTTGTTTGAGTCAGCGGAATAGTACAAATGAATATTCTACACTGCTGTACGCTAATGTGCATAGCCACTAATAATAGTGAATCACACACGCTGTGATAATCCCACATAATCTCACTGCCGGGGTTTTATGTAACATGAAAAAAAAAAAAGAAAAACGACAGAGTGAGAGGACAAAAGAGAATGATTCTGAAAGTTTAGTGTCCCTAATGAAAGTTTTCAATATTTTACAGCTCTATTAAAGAAGTGTCTGTAGATCCTCACTGTAGCCCTGGGTAAGATGAAGGGTCAGGAGGACATTAAGCCCAGTTAGAAATCTCTCGCCCAAAGATGAAAGACAAGATGAAGGAATTAAAGCAGGAGATTGGATCTGTGACCAGACATTCGATAAAACAGTGAAGAGAGACACTGTGGGGAGAGTGAATGTTTCAGTGTAGCCTGTACTCTAACCTAGTGTTGAGAATTAAGAACCGGTTTTCATTCAGATTCATTGAAGGGTCTTATTCAGATTCAGTTTTTAAAAAATACCAGAAGTAAAAAGGAAAAGAAAAAAAAGAAAAAAAAAGAAAATTGGTGCCCAGTACATGAAAGAATGGAAACAATTTTAATTAATTGGTAAAAAAGGGGAAAAAGGAAAAAAAAAGAAAACTGCTGTGAATTACAAGCGCTCTCCTGAGCAGTCCATTTGTTTCCGCCTGTTTGCTCTGCTTTAAAACTGAGAATTTCAGTGTGCGTTGGTTTCCAGAGAGTCCTTCGTTAAAGCCCTCTGCTTACATCACCAAATTAATATCAAATGAACATTAATAACACATCAAGGGTTGTTCTATAGTCTCCCCCTGTGAGCGACATTACTTCTTCAGCCTTGGGTTTCC
>NW_015785270.1:0-1596 GCF_001515625.1 Sinocyclocheilus rhinocerous | reverse complement strand
TGCAGATTGTGAATAACTCAGGTTAAGGCATTTTTCAAACACAATAATCAAAACATAAATCAGCACAAAGCTGTAATTAGTACCAAAAACTATTAAAAGTTTTGTGGAAATGTACCATAGTATCAAAATATTTAAGATCCTTGGAGTTTACAGTGTAAATGCAATATGGTACATTAATATGATCATATCATCAATATGTCATCAGTAATCATTAGTACCATATTTGTCCAACTGTATTCTTTAGACCTCCTTGAAGTACCATATAAATACCATGTATAAGTATCACTGTAAAACCATCTGATGTATTATTATGGTATAATAATTGCTTGATATTTTGATATTAATACTACTTTTGAAGACTTTTTTTAAACTTTATGAAAATCATGTATTCAGTCTAATTACAACTGCCTGTTTGCCTTTAAATTTATATATAAATTTATATAAGATTAAATGTAGTAAACCTTTGTCAAACAACTTGCAGTGTAATTATCTAATTGTCTCTGAAAATAGTTATAGCTATTGACCCATTAAATTTAGTTGACTCATTCTTCCCTTTTTATACAATTCCTGATATATTATGACTACATAGTGTAAATTATAACATTTGTAACTAGTTTGCCATCAAAATAATGTATTGTAAGACTCTTTAGATAAAAGCATTAAATGACTACTTGTGAACAGTATAAAACCTTTGCTCAGCAGTGGTTCAGTTAGATTGTTTTGAAATCTTGATTGAGTTCAAGCCATTATGAAACATTAACAATCTATTCTACACTTTTGAAAGTGTGCTAAAGACTATAATTTGACCAATTACTGAGTGTGGAATGCTAACTAAAGTATCACTCATACTTAGGGTTAGTGATTTGAATAAACCAAGTAATCCACTGTGGTGTATAATTCAGTTAATTCAGTGCTATGGACATGAACAATATCTCAAGCAATGCTGTTTGAGGAGGGAAAGTTATCATTTTTAACAGTGAAAAAAAAAAAATGCATTAATGAAGTACCTGGACCATATCAAAGTTCCTTTCAAGTAAAGTCTGTTCACTTGGCGATCATATTTGCAACGCCTCATGGCAGCTACTGCATTTTGGGTATTCAAGACTAAGTCCTATCTACTTGAAAGGAGAAATCCTGAAATCTCAAAAACTGCTTGCCAAACTCACATGTAAATAACATATTTTAAATCAGCAACAACATCTGACATGAACTGTCCCATAAATGGTGTTTCTTATATTCAAATAGCATAAAAAAAGTGATTTCAGGCTGAACCAGCCTATGTGCATGTGCGATTTCAAGCACGTCTCAGAACACACACTATTTCTATGGCAACCAGCGATTCTAATTGCAGCTGCAGTGACACAATGGCGACTGGCTCCTGAATTTATAAGGCAGGGCTTATTCTGCCATATTCAACCTTGCACTATTTTGGTACAGTATATCTTTGGCCATATCTAGAGACCAGAATATCATAAATTATGTTTCCACCCACATTAAAGATAATATAATTGTCACTTCTGTAGAAAGTCATGTATTTAAATATATTTGCAAATGCAAGATAACACTACAGTTCAAATCGGCTATAATATACAGTGG
>NW_015785269.1:0-1596 GCF_001515625.1 Sinocyclocheilus rhinocerous | reverse complement strand
GATTTTATATATATATAAAATCCCACCAATGCAGCTCTTAAACTTAAATTTTCCGTTTGGCATATTCATGTTTGCTTATGCGAAATGCATCAATGACATCAAATACACGCAAAACATTGAGGTTTTTGAAGCTGAATGCGAGCGTGATGGAGGCTTCGAGAGGAAAAAGAGAAAATTACAGCAATGGCATGGCAGGAGAGCTGTGCCCCTAATGATATGTTTAGTCTTGAACTCAGTGGAGATGAGGAACAAGAGAAACATTCAATTACTCTCAATCAATGCATTAGCGCTAATCAAGGGGAAGAACACAGCTGCGAATACTGGGGAGAAAAAGGTCAGGATGGAAATGTTCTATGAATTAGGTATGTCTATACATTTAAATGAGACTAAACATATTATGCTGGCTTGACAAAGTTAACATACTGTTATTGTATAAACTTGCTAATGTACAAAGATGCTTGTTCCAAAGGCACCCAATTAATCCATTGCTTTAAAAGTGGCATTGATTGTTAAAAGTTTAAGGTGAGACACTGGAAATACTGAGATTATCTATTTACCATCTAACAACCACTTAGCACATAGCAACCACCCAGAGTGCCCTAGCAACCACCTATCCTACACCCGTTCGAACCAACACACTTTCATGGCAGTTCATAACTTTTTATATTTTAGTGAATTGATTTGAATGTGCATAATCTGATTCATAAATTTTCGAATAATCTGTTTACACCCCAATGACCATTATGCTTAAGTGGGGTTAGAGGTGGACCTTCATGCTTGCTTTTTTCTATAATCATGTTTTTCTATGATTCACATTGTACAGATTAATTTGCAATTGCCAACTTGTGAAATGTACATTTTCCTTTGACATCAGGATGGTTCAAACTTAATCTCTCTTCAGGATGATTCAAACTTAATCTCTCTTCAACCTGAGTATTTAAATTATTTACAAGTCATATAACCTTTAGACTTCAAACTAAATCATCCAACGTTTGTCTTGACCATCTTTCCTGTTGTAGTTCTTATATAAACTACACTCTATAAGTCTAAGTACACGTCTGAGCCATCCTTCACAGTCTAAAAACAGAATGATGTTTTTTTTTAGGTTGTTTCACAGAATACTTTATAAAAAGTGGTGTACAAATGTTACGGAACTAGTTTTGCAAACTTTATGGCCCGTGTACAGGAGGCCAGATGGTGCTGCATTTCCAACAGCAGCTGTTCCTTGGAGACCCATAGAAACTGCTTCTGCTAATGAGAGGTTATCCACACATACTGTTGCTCTGCTGCTAGTACATTAAGATACCAGGCTTTGCTTTCATTAACATTTGCCCAGGATGAATATAAATATTAATATGTCTTCACATTACTACCTCTACCAAGCAGGTTTATACTTCTCAAGGCCAATGACGATCTCTAGACCAATTCCATTTGAACTCATCCTTGGTCTCAAAAGATTCCTGCCTTAGGCAGTACATCCACTGCCTTGTTGCTATATTTAGTGGCTTAAGCTCCTTAGTGAATTAATTTTTGCATAACAGAGTTGGGAATAAAGAACGACTCCTTATTCAGGGCTTTTTCCATTATTATTTTTTT
>NW_015785268.1:0-1593 GCF_001515625.1 Sinocyclocheilus rhinocerous | reverse complement strand
AACTAGTTAATAGTGAGAATTGGTCCCTATACTAAAGTGTAACTATTTGTGAAACCCATCTGAAACCCTCACTACTCAAGTCACTCTTCAGGAAATACTAGTGACCTAAACCATTATTTCAAAGTGAAAAAAAAAAATTAATAGTAATCCAAGTAACACTTGGGTTATTAATAGTGCATTTTATGTTCACAGTAAAACAGACAATTGCTCACATAACAGACACATTTCAAAGGTATTTAATAGATTTTAGTGAGTCGAATATCAGTAATTATTGATTACCTAATAAGGAACTATCTCAGTCCTAAATTCACTGTTACTTAATGATTAGTTAATCTTGTTTCCATATTAACTAATAGTAGCCGAAGTGTTACTGTAGTACTACTCATTTGTCCTGCATTACTTCCTGTATAGTTAATTACAGACCATTATTCTAAAGTGTAACCATATAATTTTAAGATTTAACACACAGTAATACTGCATGCTATCATTGTAGAGATTTATAGTCCTTACAGTGTACTACCGGCCTGCCAGCCATTTGCATTATTGTTTCTCTCCGCTTGAATTATGATACATGCTTCTATTTGTATCCTGTTATGACTCAGCATCAGTAAAATAATTCTAAAGAGAAAAAGAATCAAGTGGTGTAGCATTATGCATTATATTTTGGAACAGTTCAAATGTTAGTGCTATCACCCTTTCCTTTCAGCTGCACAGCCTTATGGCCACATATGGGCTGTTGAACTTTGACCTAGGCAGAGTGCAGACTAAGAAACGGATTTGACTTTTTTTGAGAAACAGCGTGAACTTCTTCTACTGGAGAAAGGCATTAGGAAAACCAATCACTTTATAAATGAGAGCAGTGGGAGGCTAATAATATCTCCTCCAGTATCACTGTCTCAGAAAGTCGACCACCCCAGGTACTCGGAAACTTCTGCCACCAACAAGCACCTCACGGCAGGGGGCTGGACTTGTTTTAAGAGTAATGTATTTGACAATGTTTCATAAAGTTCCGGAGGTCTCGGATGTTTAGGATAAGGGAAAACCTCAAGGGCATAAAGGCATGATAGTCAAAAATCCTGTGAACATATTTCAGAGTGTTGACTTTTTTGTTAAATGAAAAGTTTGGTTGCACTTTATTTGAAGGTGTCCTTGTTACAGTGTAATTACAGTACATGCATACTTCTAAGTACTGATTAATATTAATTTACAGCATATACTTACTGTAGGTTTATATTTAAAATGAGGATTTTGGGTATGCTTTATTTTACAGTCTGTGTACTTTACAGCACTGGGTAATATAAGTTAACTACATGGGTTAAGATTAGGGGTAACACTTTAGATTAGGCACCACTATTCACTATTAACTAGTTGCTTATTAGCATGCATATGACTAGCATATTGGTTGTTTATTAGTACTTATAAAGCACATATAATAATGCCTTATTCTACATGACTATATTATAGATCCCTTAACCCTAGACCATACTTAAACATAACTACTACAGCAACTAGCTTACTTACTATCAATAAGCAGCTAAGTAGGAGTTTTTTTGAGGGAAAACTCTTAGTTAATAGTGAATATGTGTTCCCTAA
>NW_015785267.1:0-1596 GCF_001515625.1 Sinocyclocheilus rhinocerous | reverse complement strand
TCGGCAGGGAGGGTGCTGGCAGTGGTAGGAGTCGTCTGGGAACTGTCCGTCTTCATTTGGGTCCACTGCTGGCTGAGTGGTATGAGGGTCTAGATAAATTAGCTCATCACCTGCAGGGTGTGGTCAATAAGAAAAGATAATGAAGCCATTTAAAACACAATATACTGCCATATAGCATTTATATAATCTGTACTAAACCACAGATAAACCATCTAACTACTACAGTATAACAGCAGTGGTTCAAATAAACAAAGATGAGTTTGTATTACTTTAATAACAATAGTATATGAAAAAAATAATTCAACGCACAAAGCACATTGTGATTGACAAACAGTGTTTAAATGAATGTAATCTGGGTTGTACAGCCTTTCATCATGCAATATTTTTGTTTATGGTTTTAATAATACGGACATGTGCATGTTGGCATCTACCTAATTCAACTAGCTTCTACCAAGTAAACAGACAAATTTGTGACAAAATACCATAGATGTTGATTGGGCACACAATAATTTTGTTTTACTTTGCCATCTGAACTATGTATGTCATCTAAGAAGAGACAGGCAAACCATTTTGGGTTGTGATTCGCCAATTGAAAACTGACTTTTTTTAGGTTTAGCTTGAAGAACTCTGCTTACCTACAAAGCCAATGAAGTAGTGAGCACTGTTCGGCTTCCCACCTATTACTCCTAAAGACTGAGGCATCATGAAGCATTGCTGTGGATAAGACATGAGGATAAAGTCCAACACTCGGCAAACTTGAATAGGTGATCATTACAGTGATAATAGATGAAGAATCAGTATCTTACTCAGACTTACTGATCTTAACAGTTGAGTGTTTTTATCTATTCATAAGACAGATAATGTTATAGATTTACCTTGAGTGGTTCAATATAGGCTTCGTTGATGTCACTGAGGCCCAGTCTTAGTGGAATCAGCAGAACAAGGGGTTTCCACAGAGCCGTCTCCTCTTCTGCCAGAGCACAAGCCCCCTCCAGATCGCCATTCATTTCCCGAGGCTCTTCAGAAACTGCACATGCACCCCTGTCGAAGTCCAGCCATGGCATACACAACCTTTCTACAGACAGACAAGAAGAAGAAGAAAAAACATTAAGTCATTTAACTCTTACAGCTTTCAAAGAAATAAACTATCCCATAGTAATTCTAAGTATCTTAAGACACTTTTGCCCAGTTAGCAGCAATGCATGTTTACAAGTGCAACTATAATTGAGCTACAGCAGGTTTCGCATAGTTGAGCTACAGTTGCCATCTCTCTGTACAAGTACACATGACACAATGTGTAATCGAATATATGAAGGATTAAATACATGTCACCCTTGTCTTTTGAAACAAGCAATGTCAAGCTGAGCTTCTATTACATTATCTACATCTGACTTTGCAAAAACCAAACTGGCATGATTTCAGTTGGATTAAAGTGTTTAAAAATTATTAGCAAATGATTGTTTTGTTCCTATTGAAAAGAACTCTTAGAGTAGATGCCACTGATAATGAAATCCATGGGGGCAATAATCTTTGAGCTGTTGCATAAAGACGGTTTTTGGAAGGTTTACAAATAAAGCTTTATATAAAAAAAGAAGG
>NW_015785266.1:0-1595 GCF_001515625.1 Sinocyclocheilus rhinocerous | reverse complement strand
GGTACTTTAAAACCTTTCAGTGGGCTCTTCCCACTAGTGCGCGTTGTCAAGTGTCATATTACAAAATTTACTTGAAAATGTTATAATTAAAACTTTTTTCTAATCTTGACCAAACTCGTATCGTTGGAAAGGTCTGAGTCTCAAGGTTCCATATCTGGTGGCTATTTCACGATATAAGTAATACTGTGACAGAAATGTATAAATACATTTGTGGAAATGTATAAAAATTCAATTTAGTGGCTATTTTTGGTTTAGCACCTAAACAAAATCACACAGGATCCTCAATTTTTGTGATATCAACTTCAAATTTGGAACATGACCTAGTTAGACATATGGTTTTGATTTTATAGAAATTTAGATTCCAAAATATTCAATAACATTTTTATTTAATATAAAATTAAAAATAGCACTGCACATTTTCTTTGCAGCAAACGTAATCTTTACTTTAATCTTAAACTTAAACTTTAATCTTAGCAGCAAAAATCTGCTGATTTTCTTCTTTTAAAAAAGACCAAACTTGGTACTCCAAAGCATTCATGACTTACAACCAGTTATGTTTGGATAGTGCATTTTCACATCTATGATCAAAAAGGAGGGTATATATTTATTTGAGAAGAAGTTCTTGGTCAGGGAGCCAGTGCCCACTAAGGGATTTACAAAGAAGGTATCAAAATCTCTTGAAATCATATCGGTTATACATTATAACAATTATAATAAATCTGATCTAGATCAGATTGAAATGTATCTTGCTGCCATAACAATAACTTCACATACTTGCTGTTGCTCCCATCCTCTCAGTGCAATAAACTCAAGATTGCTCAAGTTAGCTAGTTAAATATGGCATCTACCCTGACTGAAGTCCCTTGCTTTTATAAGCCTTCATGACAAACACACTCAAAACCGCTAATAGTGGCTTTCTGCACTGGAACTTTCTATAGACCTCTTCTGCTTCCCATTAAAACACAAAAAAACAACATAATAATTTTGCCTAAATGCATTAAGCTCACATTCAATCACTCTTATTGATTAAATACAGGAAATAGCCTAATATTGCAATACCTAATCTGGATTTAATCTGTATCTAGGAAACCGTGTTTTTACTGTAATGCTGGAATGCTGCTGGATCATGGAAAACCTGGCCATGTGCTCAAAATTCACGTCACACGGGACTCTTTGTGCACAAGAAGAGACAATGAGGGTTACTCATACACAACGCTCCCAGAAACACCGTCAGATTTCCCATCATGCTTTGGCACACTCTGCGTTTGTAAACCTAAAACATGCTCATGACAAAATGGAAACGGGTAGAGGGCATTTGAAGCTCGGTGCTCACACCCATGTCTAGTGTAACGTTATTGTCCATTCTGTTTGTCACAGAGCGGAAATTTGTCTTTAACACTGACATGAATACATACATATTAATACTTAAAAACACATCACAAATTAACAACACAAACATAGAATTAAACACATTTAAACAGTTAACACTACCCCCAGCCGAACACCCTGCTCACGGTCTGACGCTTCACTCAAAGCCGGTTAGACATTTTTGGAATGGATGTTCGGCATTTACATTTTAATTATGCCTATGAATC
>NW_015785265.1:0-1538 GCF_001515625.1 Sinocyclocheilus rhinocerous | reverse complement strand
AACCCGGGCTTATCTGTGCCAGTTATAATGCAGTCAGGACAGCGTATGTAAAAGTCTAAATATAGAGAAGGAAAAGCATTCGTCATTTGGAAGAGTGTCAAACATTTGTGTGTGTGTGTGTGTGTGTCCGTTTGAACACAACGGTGAATGCACACCATTCCCAGAATCTACCTTCCCAGAGGAACATTTTACTGCTCTCCTATAGCTCAGCAGTTTTCAGTTATGTTTCATTTAAATGTCAACTCAGATATTTCATCTAAAATTCCTTAAAATTAATAGAGCCGAGAGCAGAAAACACCACTGATGAAACATGTGTGAATATGATTAAAATAGTCAAATATGAAAGAACAAATCCTGTGGGTGTTTTTGATACCGAACTTATTCACAAAGCTATTTGTGAAAATGTAAATTAACTTATTAAAGCGGCACCTAGAGTTGAATGGCTGTGTAATTGCTTGAGTAGCAGGTGGCTCCATCCCACCATTTTATTGTTTTTGATGCCCAAATAAATTTAGAAGAATACAATAAAAGAAGCAAATGAGACAATCATTGCCATACAAGAACAGAGCAATTCAATTAATGTGCACTAATGCAGATCATTTGTTCTTGAAAGAATTTGATTGAGTTCACAGATATTTCAGCCGATAACAGATGAGAAAGCAATCTTTACAGTATGCTTCAATAAATAGTGCTCTTAAAGAGTTTTTTTTTCTGTAATCTAGTGCTACCTTTAAACCAGTGATTAAGTATGTATTATTGGCCAGTGCAATACATTAAAAAAAATCCCTAATATCAGTCAATAACAGGTACATTGCACATCTCTTGAGTACTGAAACCTCTGAATTTTGATTGCAAATATGAATGTCTTGAAATATCTGAGCATAGTTTGTGACACTGCTGAGAGCTCCAGATGAGATACACTACCATTCAAAAGTTTTGATATTTTTTTAAATGTTTCTGAAATGTATTTTAATATATTTTAAAATATAATTTATTCCTGTGATTGCAAATCATTAATCCAGTATTCAGTCCAGTAATCCAGTATGTCATTAATCCAGTATTCAGTGTTATGTTCCTTCAGAAATCATTTTAATATGCTGATTTTGTGCTCAAGAAACATTTCTTCTTATTATCAATGCTGAAAACAGCTGTTCTTCATAATATTTTTGTGGAAATATTTTGTCAGGGTTTCTTTGATGAACAGATAAATTAGATTAAGTAGTAGATAATAACAGATAAATAAAAAGAACACCATTTAAAAAAAAAAAACTTTTGAAATTTTGAAAAATCTAAGGAGCAGGAAACATAAGAAAAGGTCTCCATTTGCTTTCCATTTAGTCACATTTCTGTCTAGGAAAAAGTTTTGGAAAAATCTCATATTAAAAAGATTATATTTGTGATTTTTCTTTTTTATGGGCTTCCTCTGTTTCATGTTCCTGCTTTTAAAACGCCCACCTATTCGACTCTCAGATTTGCACACACACACACACACACACACACACACACAGCCCCAGATGAGCTTGTTACATCTCTTGTTT
>NW_015785264.1:0-1595 GCF_001515625.1 Sinocyclocheilus rhinocerous | reverse complement strand
CATTATAACTTTCCTTAACTCTACAATATGTAAATCCACTTCACTAGCTAATTACTCTTCAACAGTGATGCTATAGAGCTACTGCAAAAACAAAAGTTCAAAGACAGAATTCTAAAAATGTCTGCGCACTTGTTTCTCTGACGCATAAGGTCTACTGGCTCTTGACATTTTGGATGTTTATATGCCATTACAGCACATCTTGTGTCTCTTTGCTCTCAGTCAATTAATAGCCTGCTAGCAAACTATACTGTCTGCTTTTATTAAAACTCTCTTGTCTTTTAATGAATTCTACTCTACACAGTGCCACTTCTCTCTCTCTCTCTCTACCCCTCTCCTGTGTCCAGAACAAATCTTCCAGAGTCACTGGCAGAGCCGAGTCACTGGGGTTTGTGTAATAAATTCTTTATTGGGTGTCAGAAACCTGGACTGGGTGTGTGTGCGAGGCAAAGATGCTCCGTAAATGAAATTGCATGGACAACAAGGATGCCAGTACTCTGACTTTACCTCATGACGTGCAGCATAAATATCGCCTATACTGCGTCATTTGCTAACCATGCACTAGACTGAATTGATCTGTTTCAGAGCGCCACATAAACACAGTGAAATGTGCAAATGCTCTTCAGCGTCCTTGTAGATATGGTATTTGTCAGCACTAGGGCTGGATGAAATTTCTTATTAAATTAAGTGATATTTTAGCTTTTCAGCAATATTCATATATCTCAATATCCATGGATTTGCGATAAAATGGCTTCAGTTGCTACTTTTTTTCTTTTAATCAGAATATACAGAATCACTTTAGCAAATTAAATTGCAACAAGTAAAATAGTTCAAGTTAAAAATAATAAAGGCATGTTTTCCACATGTTCACATATATAATAGTTTTCTTTTATATGCACCAATATAAAACTACATTGTATTAAAACATATTTACCTACATATGATACATTTAAGAAAAAAATGCCACATAAAATAATTTTTATGTGATGATGCAAATAAACCATTATTGAAATTGATGCTTTGAACTCATTCATGGAAATTGTTTGAACTTACCAACACTATTGTTGCTACTGAAACCCTGCCCTAGAGATTGTACATATTCACACTTTTTCCTTTGGTCTGTAAACCATTTGGCAATGGCTGCTGTCACCGGCCGCTGTTTTTATGTGTGTTTTGTGAAATCTGCCCAGAATATTTAAGTGGTTTACCCTCACGCTTCAGTGGGGCAACACAAGAGAGAGGGAGGGCGAGAAGGAGAGAGAGACAGCGAAAGGAGGAGAGGTGAGGGAAGCCGGAAAGGACAGAGAAATTGACTGAGAGGAGAAAAATACAGCTTAGAGCAGCGAGTGCCGTGGAATTGCATACTTCGCTGGTGGTTGTGCATGTGCGACCAAGACCGAACATATAAGAGGCAGAAGAAAGACAGAGTGAACAACAGGCAGGTAAAACACGCTGTACCACAAGTGGACTTCCATACTTTGCTGCACCGTCAACTCAGATCCGTGTGTTGGTCGCATAGATCCTCAATGTCTGTCCTTATTGCAACTCAATTGAAGATCGACACCAGCACTTCATCTGGAAAGGTAAGGCCTTGTATT
>NW_015785263.1:0-1595 GCF_001515625.1 Sinocyclocheilus rhinocerous | reverse complement strand
CCTCCTGCTCCTCCATACACACTTCCGGCACGCATGGCTGTGACACGACCAGCTCCACCACCAAAGTGAGAAGAACCTCCTGAAGACATGTAGGTGCGGCTGGAAGAAGAAGAAGTCATCATTTTGAAGGAGGCTTGCTGTTGTTCTCAACTGGAGGATGGCTGGAGAATGAGCGAGCGGATGAGTGAGGAGAAGACGACCCCTGTCCTTTTATATGGACAAATGGGGGAGGGACTAGATGGAATGCCTAAGGGGGTGGACCAAGAAACTATTACCCCTTTCCCTAAGGCAGCAGGTGTGGCTGAAGACTGGTCTGCATGGTATGTTAACGTTTTAGAGTTTCACTTAAATTCTTCAGAAATTCCTTAAAGATTGCCATCAGCATGATACCATGGATTGACTAAATTTTTTTTTGTTTTTTTGACCTAACGGGTTTGTTAAATTAACTCTTTTCTTTCTACTTTAATGAAACTTTTACTGTTTGCTTTAGGAATGCACAGTATATTGGTTGTCATATATTTAAATATATTCAGTAAATTATAGAAAACTATCATTGGACCCCACTGTATATCCCTTTATTGCTAAACATAAATAAAAAGCATAATCAAAGCCTAAGATTTTTTGTGTGTGTGTGTTGGACACAGACATTTTATTATTATTTGCTATGTTCTTTGCTAGGTATCCATCATTTCTTTATTCCAGTTGTTCATAATAGGCCAATTTTTAAATGATTTATGGGGTAAACGTTGGACTTCTTTTAAAATAAAAATCAGTTTTCCATTACACATGGTGGTTGCTGTCATTAAAAGCATGTACAAATGTGGACTTCCAAAGTGAGTATTTTTTTGAATATATATTAATAATATAAACGATCAGTTCTAGGCATCGATTAAAAATACATTACCTAGTTTGCGTGTGTTTTATATGAATTCCTTTTTACAGATACTACATTTAAACAGTGCACTTGTTACCTACTGTCCTTACTGTTGCATCAAAATGAGCTATATTAAACACCAAGCGATTAAAAGCAGGTTTAGCTTGTCTGAAGTGGGTTTCGGATGACCTGCTAATGATAATCAGGCTTGTTGTGACAGGTTGGAATGTTTATATTTCAATAGGCAAATAGAAAGTTTTATATTTGAGTGCAACAATGTTGTGTTTTGCAACTTTTAAATATTTTGAGCGTGGGGTTATATTATATAAATTCCTAACATTTGTCGTTAGAACTAATTCTTGAGTGATTTAGATTTTGCTCAGTTTATTCCGACTCATATTATGTTCAAGGTACAGAATCAACCCTACGTTACACCTTTTGACCAACAGGAGGCAGTGTCCAGAAACTTTGCGGGGTCCCTCTCGGCATGTACTGTGGTCATGCAACAAAATGGACTTTATTGCACAACATTTGCTGCAGGGACAGTTACCTAGAGCAATGCTTCCCAACCCTGTTTCTGGAGGCACATTGTTGAATCAGGTTTTTTATATTGAGGAAAAGTTTGAAATTGTTGGTGATAGCCTATAGCGCTACCTAGGGTTATGTCCTTTGCTGAAGGCCACAGAGTTATGACCCTTTAAAGTCCCCATGAAATCAAAAT
>NW_015785262.1:0-1595 GCF_001515625.1 Sinocyclocheilus rhinocerous | reverse complement strand
TGCGTTACAGTGTGGCAATGTTCTAAGGGGGTTTTCACACAGAATGCGTATTTGCGTCTAAAAACGCAGCGCTCAGGAATGGTTTTAAAAAAAGTGCTGAATGCCTCCGCCATGTTGCCGTCAAATAAAACCGTTGCCATGCCAACTTGCAACTGTAAACAAAAGCTCACAACGCTTGCCCCGCCTCCGGGGTCTTCTGGTCCACTTTATGTCTAAAAACGCGGCACTCGTGTGCGACGCTGCAAATGATGCAAGACACGAGCGCAATGGAGGGTTTATGTAGGCCTAGTTGTTATGTGGTTGCTAATGTGCTCTGAGTGGCTTTTAGCACCTTGCTGGGGTGTTGTTGGTAAGTGGTTGCCAAGGCAGTGCTTTATGGTTGCTAAGTTGTTCTGTGCTTTGCTGTGTCACTGGTGAAGAATTGTAGGTAGTTGCCATGGTGTTGCTATGTGGTTTCCAGGGTGTTCTAAGTGTTTTTAGTACATTGTGGTTTGTAAGGTATTCAGAGGGTTTTTTCATGCATTGCTAATGTTGCTGTTAAGGTATTGTGCATGGTTGCTATGGCAATGTTCTAGGATCTACTGGAGCGTTATGAGTGGTTTTATGTGAATGGCTGTGCAGTTGCTAGGGGTTTTTACTTGGTTTTTATGTGGTTGTTAAGTTGCTTTTAACATGTTCCTGGGGGGTGCTGTGGGTGGGTGGATGCCAGGGCATGGTTACTATGGTGTTCTGTGCATTGCTATGCAGTTGATAAATCACTGGAGGTGGTTGCCAGGGTGTTTTTTAGTTCTTTGCCATGTGGTTACTATGATGTTGCTGTGTGTTTTTTTCATGCACTGCTAAGTAATTGATAAGATGTTCATGTGTTGCAATGTGATTGCTAAGTGGTTGTGGGTGGTTGCTATGGTGATATTCTAGGATCTGCTGGATTGTTCATAACAGGTTTTTAGAGCATTGTTATGTGGTTACTAGGGTGTTGCTATGTAGTTGCTATGAGTGACTTTTCATGCTTTGCTAAGCATGTGCTAGGATTTGTCGCTGGTTTTCAGTGTATTCCGAGTAGTTTTTAGTGCACTGTTATACAGTTACTAGGGTGTTGCTGTGCAGTTGCTAAGGTGTTCCGAATGGTTTTCATGCATTGCAATACAGTTGCTAATATTTTCTGTCATTTTAGTGCATTGCTAAGGAGTTGCTAAAGAATTATAGGTGGTTTCCAGGGTGTTCTGAGTCATTTTTAGTGCATTGCTATACAGTCATGTGGGTGCTACGCATTTGCTAAGGTATTCTGAGTGGTTTTTCATGCATTGCTAAGGGGTCGCAACTCCGCAAGGTTTTCTCTGTGGTTTTTAACACATTGCTTAGTAGTTGCTGAGGCACTGTAGGTGGTTGCCAGGGCATTGCTATGTGGTTGCAAATGTGTTCTCAGTAGTTTTAGTGCATTTCTACCAATTGCTACCAATTGCAATTGCTATGACTGTTCTTAGTGCATTTTTATGTATTTGCTAGGGTGTTCTGTGTGGTTGCAACCCGACAAAGAGCTCGACCTCAAGTCTCTGTAATATTCTGGTCTCTAGATATGGCTTGAGTCCCTCTTT
>NW_015785261.1:0-1595 GCF_001515625.1 Sinocyclocheilus rhinocerous | reverse complement strand
ATATTTAAATATATGTATGAAAATATATTTTTTGCTGTTTGGCAAGACTTTCTTTAGCACTTTCATGAGCTTTGGGCAAAATACACATCACACACAACTAGTTTTGAAAGGCAGTCAATGGAGGAATGGTGTAATAATGGCATCTGCCAGTAGGGGCTAACTGAACCATGTTTAGAAACTTTATTTTTCAATTTTGTTTGGTGCTAATAGCACAGAAATGACACCCTGCAGCTTTAAGGGATGCAGTGTCAATAATCATATTGCTAGTTCAATAGATCACATCACTTATAGTAACAATTGTGTCGCTTACAATTGGCTGGCCATCCTACTCATTGCCACATCTTGACCTTTATCCATTTTTATCCTTATAACATCACACTTGTTCATTGTTTGCCAAGTAATGACAAGCACAGTAATTATGGCAGGTAATTGTGGCAACATTACGTAAAGGTGCTCGCTCATGTAAAATGAAGCATGTACTGTTATGATAAAACGCAATGTAACAGTGTGTTGTCGAGGTAACATGACAGTGTGGTCACATTCTGAAGAGCAGTTCAGCTTCTGTTGAGCGGTTTTACCAGGAACGGCAAGCAGTGATTTCATCTGTCAGTGGTTTGCAAAGGCTTCCCTTAGATTAGTTTCCATCGTTCACCATTGATTATTTCCTAAAATGCTGAAATACGAAAACCTATGATTTCATGCATTCTGCTTATATTCATGGGCAATCAGTATGTAAACACACACTTGTGTGTTTATGTTTTGTGTGCAGATACTGGATAAGTGCGTACATCAATATTTCTCTGCGAGACTAATACTATGAATAATTGGTATGTGGTAAGGGTGGATACTGTAATGGGAGTATTGGGAATATAAAGTTAGAGTTCAAGAGTAGGAGTGCCATTTTCTCATCACAAATTCTGGGAAATTATTTGAAGATGATTGTAATGACCAGCACCAAATTATTTTTCATCTACTATGAATCATCACCTGACAAATATCATCAAGGCGCAGGTCACTTGAATAATAATAAAATGTTATTTCAGTTTGTTTTTTTCCATTTCTAACTGTTAACTACTCAGATATGAACTAAATCATAAAACTCACTTGTAAATATTTTAAGTAATGATGCATGTTGCATTGGTTATCGAGCAGATATTAGAAGATTTTAAGGTCATATTTAATTGTGCATGCTCATTTCTCATTTTTACATTTGCCATCTAATTCTCACTTAAAAACACAAATAATAATAATTAAATAATTTATTTAAATACATTTTTATGTAAATATTGGCATTCTTAAATGTAATCTTTATCAAATGCTGGACATTATAATATCTATTTTATAAAAATCATTTTTTTAACTTTTAAAACAATTTATTATTTTATTATTAATATAGTCAAAGCAGCATCAAAATGCAATATTCTAATTAATTTATTAGTATTAGCCTTAACACAAAATGTATTGGCTTATCGGTATCAGCCATAATTGTATTATATGTGCATCCCTGATTGAACATTTTCACCCCTTAATATTTACCAGCCCTCTGTTAGCAGTCTGGGGGGTATTCCAAAAAGCAGGTTATGTGACATACCCGG
>NW_015785260.1:0-1595 GCF_001515625.1 Sinocyclocheilus rhinocerous | reverse complement strand
GGAGGAATACCAGATATCTCATCTCATTTCAGTTCATTTATAAAGCACAATTAAAACAACCACAGCTGACCGACTGGCTCTAAAAGTCTTATAAAAACACAAAAACCATCAAAAAAGGTATATAGAAAAACAAAGCAGATAACAAAGGACATCACAAGTCATGAAGAAGAGATACGTTTTTAGCAAAGTTTGGGTGCGTCTATGGCAAAAGCTTGATCTCCCCTGTATTTTAATTTTGACTTTGGGACAGTTAACAAACTCTGGTTGGCAGACCTAAGAGTTCTCCTGGATGTACACAACAAGTCAGAAAGGTAAGAGGTGTAGGTGAGGCTGTTTAAACATTTAAAAACACGCAGAAGCACTTTTAAATCAGTTCTAAAGGGGATTGGGAGCCAACGTAAGGAAGATGTTCATGCATGCGAGCACTGGTTAAGAGTCTTGCGGCCGCGTTTTGGATAATTTCTAATCTAAATGAAGAATTGTTTATTCACATGAAGTTACAAAAGTCAATTCTTGAAGAAATAGAAGCATGAATTGCAGCTTCAAAGTGCTTAAAAGAAAAGGAAACTTTTCACTTTAGCCAGCCTATCAAATTAGACACCCACGTTTGTTCTTACACGTGAAGAAGATTAAACTCCAGAATTTAAATGAGAAATGTTTGGGACTTCAGAAGAGCCAAACATCATGATCTCTGTTTTAATCTTTTAGATTTAAAAAAAACATTTAACAACACGGCTTTGACATTGGAAAGACGGGCACAAAGGGAGTCTAAGCCGTTTTAGTTTTTTAGTTTTCTAAGCCATTTTAGGTTTATTTCCAGGGTTTTCACAGACAGATAAAATCATCTAAATATGCTGTACTCAGCCTGGGAGTGTATAATTCTCTCAAGCAACTCAAGTGACGGAATAATCAAATTCATGGATTAACATATGCTCCTTCTATTGCGGCTGCTCCTATTACAGCACTGTTTTCCCCTCGTCTATTATGCTTTGCATTATGCTAAAAGCCTTCCGTCGGATCTCTTCCTGGGCTTGTGCATACATCTCATTAGTGTAGTGCTGTCCTCCATTCACCCTGACCATCTTCTCAATCTTCTCCAGCAGTCCTGTGACCTGAGAGCGGTTCCTCATGTCCTCATTACTGAATGAGTGAAATCTGCCACCATATAAATCAACAAGAGCACTGAGATTTCTACTTCTTTTGATATACTCATCTAACGGTTCACCCGTCAGATGATCAGCGTGAGTGAACAGAATGATAGCTGCATCTTCTCCGAAGTTCTCCTGAATCCATCTCACTGCATTTCTCTCCTCGTCTGTGAATCTCACATCCAGTCTGATGACCAGCAGGAACGCATGAGGACCAGGAGCAGACATGTCGACGCAGTTCTCCATCTCAGCCTTCAGTTGTTCTTCTGACATTTCAGTATCAAACAGACCTGGAGTGTCAGTCACTGAGACGTTTGTGTCTCCCATCACCACTTCTCCTCTCTCACAGGTTTTAGTAGCTGACTAAACGTTCTGAAAACACTCTTCACCCAATATAGTGTTTCCAGTTGAACTCTTTCCTGCTCCAGATTTTCCCACTAGAACAAT
>NW_015785259.1:0-1595 GCF_001515625.1 Sinocyclocheilus rhinocerous | reverse complement strand
TTGGAGAGGCTTGAAGTATGAGGAAATCTCTGACGGCAGAGACTGTGACAGCTGAATCGCTGCTTCAGGTCATTTGCTGGAATTTTTCAGTGTTTATTTCCTTTACCTTTCAAAATGGCTTTACAAAGGTCAAGTCTTGCAAGTAGCGCCAGGAGGAGTTGTTAAAAACTCTTATGAATCCTGCGTGGATGGTTATGTATTCAGCCTCCAAGAAGTAATTTATAGGCTGTTTGTTGGGGATAATACATTTCAGCAGAAAGTGATTGACTCACACAGTTCAACATTTATCTCCAGTTGTCAAAAGTGTCTACGTGTCAGTACAGAAGTGCAGAGGAACAATTTATGGCTCTTATGGAAGGTACCTGAGACGGCGTCTCTGTTAGGACTGAGAATTGTGGTATAGGAAATCTTCCTGCTGCTCAGGCCTCGTGGTGAGGAAGCCTATAGAAACTCTATAACGGTGAGATGGATGAGAGGGCTGAGGATCGCAGGAACTGTAATTTATCACTCCCTACAGCTGGACTACATGGCAGCCAGAGCCAATCAGCAGTAGCCAAATTGCTTTCTGCACCCCATTCTCACCAAGTGGAACTGCGTCTCAAAGCTCATGTAGAATCACCCAGCCCTGGCGTTTCTCAGCGGTTCTGGCACAAGTGTTGTCTGGGTGTGGGAGTGAATGCTGTGTGTTTAATGTTTACCATGTCAATGTCCATTACACCACAGTTTCAAGATTATGGAGGTTTTATTACATTTTGCAACATTTAAAATGTCACAGCTAAAAGAAAAGAAACAAGATTCTAATAATAATTGTAATAATAATAATACAATTATCTCCTTAAAAACAACTGGATTGTATATTAATTCATGTATTACCATCCAATATCATCTGTTTTTTAATGAACTCTCTTTCATTTGGTCTTCCGTTCTCTCTATACACACGTACAAAACTCATAAAGACTGAAAATTAATTTTGGCAAATTAAAAGTTTGTAGTTCCGATTTTAAATCCCCAGGAAAAGAATCCTGTGAGAGTTGTTTCACTTTAAAACATGCTCACTTCTTAACACGCAAAAAAATCATTTTCATCTTCAATGAAATCTTACATAAATCTTCAAAACATAATTTGAAGTTCACTTGAAGTTCACTTCTTGCCTCAGATCTGTTTACAGATTATGGTAGGAGGAGTGGACTGAACTTGGTATGCTTCTTTCTCATTTTTCGCTCATCAGCAAGCCTAGACGGGATTTCCTCACATTTTATGCACTTATTTTTTGGGGGAGGAATCTTCAAAATTGTATGAAATGCATTTAAACACGGTGATCTGAGAGTACTGGACTCTCATTTATAGCTGAAAGCATATTCAAACTAGCCAAAATAGTTCATAAATTAACACACAAGGGGCAAGTCAACTTTGAACTTTGAAAACGACGAGCATTCAGATTCTACAGAAATCTGTGCGGATACCATGTGGAGAGCAATGAGAGCCACCATAACAGAAATCTCTTTAAAAAACATCCCATATCTATCACACATCACAAAACAGCTGCTTGAAATTACAAAATCTGGTTAAAATCAGGATTTTGTGAGCCACCATTT
>NW_015785258.1:0-1588 GCF_001515625.1 Sinocyclocheilus rhinocerous | reverse complement strand
TGTAGGTTAACAGTATCTTGCGAAGTATCTTTCCTTCTTCAATGTACAGTATTAATTGCAATTAGTTCTCTTAGCAAAATAATGTTTGGTTTTATAGTGCATGTTATTTTACATTGTACTGATACAAGTGTTTCATATTTATTGTCCATAATTGAGTTTATACGGGGGAATGTTTTAAGAATGTGTGTTCTTAAAATGTAGAGTATTTTATGGTAGCAATTCAAATAAATAAAGAGCTATTCTATATATATATTTTTTTTTAAATTGTTTTTACAAGCAGAATTACAAGAATAAATGTTAAAGGACATCCTGGACTGAAGAAGATAAAGTGTGATGATCCCTATCGGAGCCTTCAGAAGCAACAGAACAACAAAAATCAGAAAAGCAAAGATAACAGCTCTGAAGAATTAAAGAAGAAAAGATCCACTTCATACCAATGTGGATTATAATAGACTATAGATATATAATAGATTATACTAGATATATTAAATGTCTTAGACTTTCCATCATTCCTTTCTGCAGGCTCTCATGATGAACCTGTACTGCTTCAGGTCTGCTTAAGATTAAAATAATAATAATAATAATAATAATAAATTGTACTTAAAACTACATCATAAACCAAAGATACTTATGCATAACACAAACAATAAATAAAAATGTCACAATCCAAAGACTTTATATTGACTATGCAGGTTTGTTTAAATGTGACAAAACCGTTTTGAAACCTCTTTCTTAAGGTGTTATTTCCAAGAAGATACAATTTGAAAACCAGTCAAATACATTTGACCATCTGAAACACAGAGTTTTCATCCTTACACTTTAACTGCCAAGTTGTCAAGTTTTCATAACTAAATTCTCAAACACTTCAAGACACACCAGACTCAAACCTGTGGCCTGTATGAGATCTAGAGACAGTCATGTGGTTATATACTGTATAATATGTGTGCTGAAATACTGAATCACAGATATCATGGAAACACAAATCTGAGCTTTCTGACTGTACAAACTCATGAATGTAAAGCAAACATTTAGAGACAGACTGTTCAGTGTGTATGCTGTATTGTGTCGCTCGCTACTGGAGATTATTAGTATTACAGCAGATCAACTACAGAGAAAATCACATGAACTTCCACATCATATCAGATAAATTTCAATTATCATTAAAAAATACCACAATTAAAATATAGAATAATGGTAAGTAATTTTAACAGTAAATATAATTTCTTGTTTTTTTTTTAATTAGACCTGGATATGTTTTAATGGGTTTAAATGGGGCAACAACAGCAGAATTATTCACTGTAAACCTGAGATAGAAAAGGATCTGCAGCACGAGCCTCTCAGTCAACATTAGAGCACCAAAACACTGCATGATCTGTATAATCTTATAAGTACATTTCTGCCTTACGGACAGTGACCTCTGATAACAGATCAATATTAATTGTAAAGTAGAAACATTCATGTTCTGTGAAGCTGCTTTGAAATTATATGTATTGTGAAAAGCACTACAAATAAATGTGAATGTGCAAAACCAATATAAAAACCAAATAAACAATAAACAGACCCAATATTCCTCTTCATGCAGTCAGAT
>NW_015785257.1:0-1593 GCF_001515625.1 Sinocyclocheilus rhinocerous | reverse complement strand
GGGGCTTTTTTTTGCAGACGGTGGGATGAGGTAGAGTTAAAAATAAATGGATTGCCGGAGGGGCTGGTTTCAGCGGTCCCTCTCTGAGATGCTGTCAGAGAGTGTCGGCCACCTCACATCTACTTCGCCTCACAGGAGGCTGTATTTTGTTTATGGATCTCATGCTTGTGTGTTCCCAATTATGGATGAAACGTACGGCGAATCACACAAAGCTTCATCTAGCATGATATATGTATGACATTTCAAGGCGAGTTAATGTGATAATATTTCTGGCAGGTATAATAATGAGATGGGAATAAATGGGACAGTTTACTTGGTCAAGTTAGTGTGATGTGGCCAGTTTCCATAGTAAAATAATTCTTCTACCCACTAAAAAATGGTTTTTGAAGTTGTAAATACAATATTTTTTACAAAAAAAAAAAAAAAAAGTTTTTTTACAAATACTAATTTTAGAAAAATGTTATTTGTCTTCATAATCGTTTCTGGATAGGGCACAGAGTAAAATGGCTTGGATGATTGTAAAATATAATCAACAAAATTAACCAAACATGTAGCCATACACATAAAACATTACTACTAAAGATTTAGGATATGCGCTATATCAGAGTCAAAGACGATGTCCTCAAGTTTTCATAGCGCAAACATTACCTTCACAGTTTCTCTTTCAGTGGACTGTGCTGTCAGAAGGATTTGCGCGTGCACCAAAATGTCCTGAGTCATTTTAAACCACGGAGCCTAATTAGAGGGGACTGTGAAAACATCAAGGCCAACATGACTGACTGTCGCCATAGTAACTCAAGTACAGAAAATGCAACAGCTGTAGAGATGCGCCATGATTAAGCACATGTTTTGGTCATGTTCTTTCTCCGGCTTAGAGAACAGGTCATCAGCGAGATGCACGGGGACGATTGTCGTAATGTAAAGGGAGGATGTAATCCCTACCTGTGAGCTGGACGAGGGCTTGGATTAGCAGGACGTCCCATCCTCCCTCCAGCCGTTGAGAGTGACCTTACACTGTCGAGCAAAGGGAACGAGGGTTGATTCAGGGCACATGCACTCCCGGATATTTATTCCGGCACAATCACGGCCTCTTCATCTCCACTAGAGCAAAAGGGAGCTGAAAATGGACAAGCCCCATCAAGCCAAGTACTGAGGCTACCTGTATCACTGAGGCCTGCTTGCGAAAAAATAAAAGAAAATCACTTTTATCACTCTAGGCACAAAGCCATCAACATGCCTCATTTAATTCAGCTGCAAAGTCATAAAACTGCTGCTTCCATCACAGGCTTTTCTGCTTAACCGTTTCTAAGTAGATTGCAGCAAACTTTCCGGGAAAATAAATTTTAGGCGCACCAAACTTTTCTGATTTATGAGGATGTTTGATGAGGTCATGCAGGCTACCCTCACGCTGAGCTCCCGGCTAGTTGGGCCAAAATTCGGTAAGAACGCATCAATCTGCGGAGCTCGCGTTTATGAGTCCGCGCTGCACAAGGGCCAACAGATTTCGCCCTCCTTTTTTTCCTCATTACCATGGGTCCAACTGGCAAAGCAGGCCAAAGTTTCTTAAGATGTGACCCACTTAACGGTACGCTT
>NW_015785256.1:0-1595 GCF_001515625.1 Sinocyclocheilus rhinocerous | reverse complement strand
TATATCACTGTAAATTGAAATACCAAGCTAGGTCATTAGAATGTATTCAAGGCTATCATCACAGTGCTTCAGATATTATGCTCTCAGTTTCATGAAACCATGCGGCTTTCGCTTTCGGAAAAACACAACCATTTTAATACATGAGCTCTTGTTTTTTTTTTGTACTAACTATTTAGAGCATAAAACATGCTGTCAGAGCCTGGTATAAGTGAAATGCTGGTAAGAGACGGTTTAGGCACTGGAATCCTCTTTTAAGCGCTGACTGCGAGCCTTGTAGACTTCAATCAGGAGGTCTTTCACATACTGAATCTCTCTCTCTACAGATTCTGCTTTGTCCCGAAGTTCTCTGTTCCGCCCTTCCAAACCATGAAGCTCCTCCTCCAAACAGTCCAGCTCCACCCTCTTACGCTGACGGTACCTATTGTTTTTTAGGCAACATTTGTGGAATAAAATAACATGGCTCAGCTTTTCTGCTCGTTTGATGCAAACACGCTTACTTTTTTAATAACTCATGCAATATTCTAACACTTTCATTGGACTAACTGAGCACTTTGTCACCAAAAACAGATTTAAAAGGAAAAAAAGTAGGTACAGTACCTGTGGGCAGCGGACTTGTTCTGATCCCTCTTCTTCTGCTTGCGTTCTCCATGGTTTCTCTCCAAGGAACCTACTTTAACATCTGGTTTAAAAACACACTGACTTTCCCGTGACCTTTGTAGTGGTTTCTGGACAGGCAACTCCAAAGAGGACCCAACACTGTCTCCGGACAGACATTCAAAGCTTTGATCTCCAAGGCAATCGTGGTGCAAGTAGTCATTATTCTGGATATCAACAGCCCCAGTTCTAATTGGCTGATCGATTTCATTCATGAAGCCTTGATATGGCTCTAAATTGGCAGTAATCTGATGAAAGTAGCACTCGGCTACTTCGGATTGTTTATACGGTGGACAGCTCTCGCTCTCGGTGCACTGCAAAATGGGCATCGCAATCCCGTCGTGGCTGAGCATCTTCATCCCATGGCTCTGGCCCTCTCGCCTGTGGTGGGATTCCAGGGACCCACCGAGATCGTAACTTCTCATCATCTCCGCTCGGTAAAACACATCTTCCGTGAAGCAACTTTTTTCTTCTTCCTTCAACAGTATGGCACATTCTCGAACCTTCTTTGTGCTCGCGTGGCTCTTTCCGTAGGATTTGTCAACAGAGCACTGGTCAAAAGCCAACTCTGCGTAACCTGAATGAGTCCCTTTGAAAGTCCACATTTCCTTCTCAAACACCTCGACGTCTTTACATCTATTCGCTGATATTCTTTGGCTATTGCAGTGTGTCCGAATGTAGCTGTAGGGGCCGGGTCGAGACATTTTCGGTCGGCTCATGGAGCCCCCACAAAAGCCTCGCAGGTCGAGATCTCCAGTTGCCAGGGAAACCAGCCTGGGATTTGTTTCAGGTTGGTTTACATTGTACGAAGCGCAGGGCAACTGATAGTATGACTGTGTAGCCATAGCTTGTAAGCTTTTGTCACATTTTTGCCATTTCTCCAATTTCATAGGTGTCGATTCATACAGGTAATAATCCTCCAGTTGAGCCAGTTCTTCTTT
>NW_015785255.1:0-1594 GCF_001515625.1 Sinocyclocheilus rhinocerous | reverse complement strand
GATTAGGAGAAAGTGGGACGCTGGGACACAAATGACTTGTCATATTCTAAAATAAACAAAGAGGTGAAGTTTATATAGGCTGCGCTGCACTAGTCGTTAAAAACAACTACAAATGTTTTGGTTGTTCTTTTATATCTTGTCTTTTTTTCCATTTTCAAAGGGTGTGGCTCGGTTTTATAAGGCTAAGAAAAACCACATTATTACCACGCAGACCGAACACAAGTGTGTGCTGGACTCCTGCCGAATTATGGAGGCAGAGGGTTTTGATGTAACATACTTACCTGTGAAAAATAATGGACTGATTGATTTGAAGGTAAGCTTTCTGAAAGAGGAAACTTCCAATTTCAGCACCAACCAGAGTAGCAAAAATAATTACATGCTCGGATAGATTGCAGTCCTGTTGGTGGCTGATACTGGCACAGAAAAAAAACATGTGAAAAATTCATCTTTTTGTTTTTTTTTAAACAATGTTTTTTATTGTACTTTTGCAAATTTACTGTATTTTAAATATACCTTATATTTTGCTTTCTTAGCAATTAGAGGAAACAATCCGTCCTGATACCAGTTTGGTGTCCATAATGACTATCAACAATGAGATTGGTGTCAAACAACCAATCAAAGAAATAGGTAACTCTTACTATCAACATCATTCTCTAAACGTGTACCTGTCAATCTTCATATCATCTATATCAATAATGTTTTTGATTTCAGGTCATCTGTGTAGGTCCAAAAATGTGTTCTTCCACACTGATGCTGCTCAGGCTGTTGGAAAGATCCCCATTAATGTCAGTGAATGGAAAGTGGATCTGATGTCCATCAGCGGCCATAAGATCTACGGGCCCAAAGGTAGCATATTGTACATTTAAATGCGCAACGGTCACATTATCCAAAATATATTAATGAGTGGTTGTGTTTTAAGGAGTTGGGGCTTTGTACGTGAGGAGGAGACCCAGAGTTCGTATTGAGCCTTTGCAGAACGGAGGGGGTCAGGAAAGGGGTCTACGTTCAGGGACCGTGCCCACACCTCTCGCCGTAGGCCTCGGAGCCGCTTGTGAGATCGCCCAGCAAGAGTTAGAGGTAGAGACTTCAGAGTTAAGAGTTAAACTTGCTACTGCTAGTCTAAGTTCGCTTATATGCAGGTTTCATTTTCTGTTTATTTTCAGTACGATCACAAGCGTGTGACAGTGCTTGCAAATCGCCTCGTGCAGAAGATCATGTCGCAGATTCCTGATGTTGTGATGAATGGAGACCCAGATCAGAGGTACCCAGGTAAGACTTGACTTTGTAATTGTCATTTATTTATAAGGTTCCATGTTGACTTGAGTTTGTAATCTAAAAACACTTTCCTCCTTCAGGATGCATTAATTTATCATTTGCCTATGTTGAGGGGGAGAGTATGTTGATGGCGTTAAAAGATGTTGCGCTTTCATCTGGAAGGTCAGTAGTTTCAAATGTCTGACCGGGGTTTATAAATATTTGTGTGCAGGTAAACTTGGAGAAAGAGTACACGTTTTTCATTTACATAGATATTGTTAAAATACAAAGCTGGTTAAAAATAGTGGAAGTTATCTTTTTACTAAAACGGTTAAAAACA
>NW_015785254.1:0-1588 GCF_001515625.1 Sinocyclocheilus rhinocerous | reverse complement strand
GAACATTTCTGATTATTATCAATGTTGAAAACAGTTGTGCTGCTGTTTGTAATTTTTTTCAAGATTCTTTGATGAATAAAAAGCTAAAAAAACAAACAAACAAACATTTATTTGAAATAGAAATATTTTGTACCATAATAAATGTCTTTACTGTCACTTTTGATTAATGCATATTTGCTGAATAAAAGTATTAATTATTATTAAATATTAAACAAACTTCCATCTCCTGCATGAGCACCAAGGCATACATTGAGCATGTGCCCCAACTAGACTATCATTTTAATATGAAAGATATAGTAAGAGATATATTAAAAGAAGAACTTGTGATTTATTGAAACGTTTTTTCAGTACCTTCCATATCTTGGGGCCAGACAGAGGGCTCACTAGTCTGACGCTCAGTAGGGACAGTCATGCTGGTCCAGCGCTCTGCCTGAACACTGGCCATCTGAGGAGGAAGCTGCAGGCCCTGATCGCTCCAGCCAGAACTGTTAACAGCCAGCACTTCCTGCCAACACGGCATCACTACAAGACCACAGAAGGCATGTTCAATATCAGTGCAAAAAATATTTCTTCAACTCAATCTGTTAACATTGAAAATGAACCAATTACCTTTTGGAACAACAGTGTCTCGTACAAAACTTGCTTCAATTTCAGGTGGGTCGACTACAAAGGAGGAAAAAATAATCATTTTGATTCCCCTATTATATCCACCTGTAATGTATAATAAAAATTATAAACAGAGTAAACAGCTGTAAACATACCCTCCACTTCTCTTTGGACTGGAGGTGTAGAAACAGTGGTGGTGATGGTGGTTTCTGGTTCTTCTGGGGTGGTCTGGACTTCCTCCATGGTACTAATGGCACTCGAAGCTGCGGTTGCTACTGGGCTGCCTGACTCATCACCTGGAGTCTTGTCCTTCCGCCGCTGCTGTCGTTTCTCACGGTTACTGACCTTGGTCTCCCAGGTACCTGACAGATACAATTACCATGTTCTGACCACTCTATGCAAATAAACTATGTGCTGAGTCAAAGCTATTTATTAAGCAGATACTTTATGATAACGAAACACACACAAATATATTCTCTCTATATATCTATCTATATGTGAAGCAAAATAAATTAACTAAAAAAAATCATGGGATTCATATTAATCAAAACATACCTTCATCTGGTTCTTTGCCATCAACAGATGTAGAGGATTTTTTCTCTTTTGCTGGAGGCTTTGCCTTTTTCTTATTCTTCTTTGCCTAAAACCATCAGGAGCATCAGGTTGAGTGAATAACAGTATTTTGGGGTGAACTATTCTTTTAAAACTACAGTAAATGTCAAAATAAATGAACCTTGTCAGTCTTCACTTCTGGTAGTTCTTGACCGTCCTCCACTTTGGCCTCTTCCTGAAATTCAACAGCAAGTCCGTTCCTCTGGGCCTTCTGTCAAACATTTAGAAAACTGATGACTTTTGAAATAAGTCAATGGGGAAGTAATGCATGTAAAAGTTATGCAATGTGTATGTAAATGCATGTTTTAAATAGAACTGGGATGCCTGAATGTCAACAGGTATTTCGATCGTGAACGAATCGGTGTTTTTT
>NW_015785253.1:0-1594 GCF_001515625.1 Sinocyclocheilus rhinocerous | reverse complement strand
TTTGTTTGTAAATATTATCCAGGTTTGTGCAGGGTTATTATCGTTAACTAAAACGAATAATAACTGAAAATACCATTAAAAACATTATCATTATTTCAAATAAAATAAACATTTACTGAAATTAATTCAAATATTTGAAAAAAACATATTAAAAATATATATTTTTAAATAGACAAAAGCACAACAAAAGCACTAATAACTTAATAAAATTGAAATTAAAACAGAAAATATAAAAATAAAAACTTTAATGACATATTAATGATGCTAAAACACTGGTTTTGTTTTATTTTTTAATATTTCTGTTTTGTTCACATAAAGGTCTAAAGGTATAAAAACTAAATTAATAAAAATGAAAAAAGACACTAAAACTTTAATTAAAATGAAAATGAACAGAAAATAAAAATTAAAAATATTCTAAATATTAATAAAACTAATATATATTAATGACACTAAAATAATAATAATTTAATATCACAGTGTTCTGTTCACATCGGTCTGTACAAAAAAATAAAAATGACTAACATTTTAACTAAATGAAAATAGAAAATAAATAAAAAAGCAAAATATTAATAAAAACCATCATATTTATTAACAACACAAAAATAGCACTAATTTTAATATTAAGTAATATTTAATATTACTAGGTCTGTAAAAAAACGAATCAAAATAACAAAACAACAAATTACTAAAATCCTAACATAATTGAAAAAAAAAATGGGGGGAAAAAAACATTAATAAAAACTATAATATATATTAATGATAGTAAAATAACACTGGGCTTGTTTTATTTTATTATCACTGTGTTCTGTTCACATAAAGATCTGTATGAAATCTTCTTATGAAGTTTATGACCTTTTGACCTTTGCATGAACTGCCGAAGCTCTCACACGTCACATAATATCACGCTCTTAAGCAACCCGCCATGACTCTTCTTCTGTTTCTTTCTGAAATTACTCATAATCATTTGTTCCCGTGATTCAAACACACGACAGTCCAGGAATATTTTCCAACCACAGGTACGAACCTCATGCTAGAGCTACAGAGACGCCAAAACTTGTGCAGATTCCTGAGCCAGGTGTCCGTAACTGTTGTTTTTGCTTGTTTAGGTTACATGAGAAGATCTGTGGTTGAAAACTAGTAGCTGCGGCCCACCTGAACACCTCAGATGGAAAGGCCAGAGGTTTGACACCTGCCTCATTTCTCAGTTGTGTTTTTCCTGGGTTTGCAGAGGAAGCGCAGCAGGATCGGGCCGCTCTGTGTTCTGACACTTATCAATCGCCATTAAGCCTCTCGAGGCCTTTCAGACTATTTCCTGAGCATGCGCTGATGCCGTCATTAAGGTCACGCAGGTCATTAGCTACCGACTGGAAAAGTAGGTTGCATCAGGTTCAAAATGCTGATAGAGGTAAACCGGCTCTAACCGGTTCCATGTGACTCTTCCAGCGCAGTAGTGTGTGTCATTTTAAGGATGTTTCATTTGTTATACAGGATGCAGCGCACTGGAAATGACCTGAAATATGCGTGCTGGTTAGAGAACCCGGACTGAATGGTTCTTGCTGGTTAAGCTAGTTAGTTGGAGGCTTTTCAGATGTTT
>NW_015785252.1:0-1594 GCF_001515625.1 Sinocyclocheilus rhinocerous | reverse complement strand
TCTGATTCATTACAGCTACTCACATCCTTCCCAGTCAGCTGGAAGTGAGATGTACTGAAATGTATGTGGCTGCTGGGAAAAGTCCGACACAAGAGCTCATGTGGTTGTGGGCCCAGCAGAATAAAACAGTAGGGGATCTTTTGAAGGTTCTGGATGAGATGGGTCACACTCGAGCCAGGAGTCTTTTCCAGTCGCAAGGTAACATCTTCATCTTAATCATAAGACTACTACAGTTATTGTAGTCTACAGTAGACAATAATTTACTTAAGAAAAATAATTTGAAATGGCAAAAAAAATGTATAGTATAATTTATAGTTTTATTAGCGATAATGTTAAGTAACTAATATATTGGCTGGTAGTCTTGTAGGGATTGTTTACATTTTACTGCCTACACAGCTTCCTCTTTTAAGTAATAGAAGCTTTCTATAGTACATAGCATTATTATAGTTGTAATATATATTTTATTTTAAAGAGGAACCTGATAAACATAAATATGAAGTGAACTGTAAAGCGAAGCAAAACAAAACATGCGATTTAAATAACCACAGCGGTGCATGTAAACCACACTGCAATTCTAACAATCATATCACCCACAAAACCGCAATCTATCAAAAGACAACATATAATGAAACTGCTAGTGATGTTGCTTTGAAAGCACTGTATAACAAACCGTAATCAAACATATTTGATTTTTTTCTAGACTCATGCAAACTGAAGTCATCCTCACCCCCTCTCTTTGCCACGGTAATGTCTTTTTTGATGCTGTTATCAACCTGCAGATTTTTAAAGCAGATGCTGGTCAGATGCTTGACTTTATTCTGGTTTAGGTGTGTTAGAAAGCAAGAATAAACTCGCACTCGCAAACTGAGCAGTTTTGTTTTTGCTTATTTAGTCGCATTATGTTTATATATTATGTTTTCATATTTCACTCTATCTGTATTTTTCATTTTCCGATCAGTATCTGCCAAACACTGAGAAGTCCTGTCAAATTTCAGCTCTTTATCCAGAGTCTGTGTCTGTTAAAGGTAATTCGTACAAGCGCATTTAAAATCGACCTTCATTGTCTTTGTGTCAGTTGGCATTATTGTACATGTAGCTGTAATTCAGTACTAACCATATCTTTCTTTGTAGATATTAGGTAGAAAGTTTCATTTCTGTTTTGAGTGGTTTCATAAGGATTTGAGATTAAACCTTTTTTGTCCATTTCAGGTGAAAAACAGAAGTATTTCATCACATATTCTGACGTCATAGAGGGAACGAGACATTTCCACCAGGACTTAAAAATAGGATCGAGCGTGTGCGCCGAGGTCTACTGCGGAAAATGGGGAAACAGGTCTTTTGTGGTGAAAGTTTTCAAACAGGTCATAATCTATTAATATCTCAAACTATTCCTCAAATCATCTTTTACAAATTGTGTACAGAGCAAGTAATGACCTAGTGTAAATTTTCACACACCAGTTGGTTTTTTGTTGTTGTTGTTTTTGAGTATTTGTATCTGATTACATTTAGTCCACAAGAAAAAAAATAGCTGAAATTATTGGGGGTTATTTTAATAATTTGAGCTATTTTTTTCTTGTGGACTAAATGTAAACAT
>NW_015785251.1:0-1593 GCF_001515625.1 Sinocyclocheilus rhinocerous | reverse complement strand
GGGAGCGTATTCTGCCAGGTCAACCGATCTGAGCCACTCCATCACGCGGTGATTTGACCACTGAACAACCTCAGAAGGCGATGTCTTATTCTGTCAAACAACATGAATTAGCATATAAATAACGAGCAATATCAGTCCTGGAAGTAAATCGCCCTCTCTTTGTTTCTGTTTATTTCATCCACACCTCATCTCCAGGTCTTCTTTTGAGGCAGTTGGGGTTGAACTTGTTAACATGTAGGACGTGGATTGCACACTTGATGCTAAGATGATGGAGCTGACTGGTGACTTTCAGGAACAGCAGATCATTCTGAAAATGAAACCAAAATACCAATATTGATCACATATGATATATTAGTTCATTCCAGTCCTCCAACTTGATTGGCAAGGCACTATAGGAAGTTAACAAAGATATTTACCACTGTCAAGTACTGCAGCATTCTACCGTCCACACGTCCTTCACTAAACTGGTCTTTATACTGTGGTAAACCAATATCATCCAGCCACCCTGTGTAGAAATAACAGTTTCTTTATACAGAGTGTAACTGCAATTTTTTACTTACATTATCTAAAATATATGTATGTATGGAGAACTAGGAGTGTCACTTAAAGTGAAGTAATTACCGTAATTATAAAAAAAAGCAAGTAAATAACTTTTTAATTTGACAAATAAATATACAAATTTAAAAGTTTAATTCATGTTTTAAAATGTAGTTAATAAAAAGCCCTTCATAAATACAATTTAAATGTTGCATTTAAATTTTTTTTAACATCAATTCTGTGTATTTGTTCATTTGAAAAGATGATTTATTTGTTTACATTTGTATATTTTAATTAATATTTTGGACTGATTAATTTTATTTTTTACAGCACTGGTCCTCCATATGTGCTAAAACAAAACTGTGGTGCATATGCAGAATGATGAAAATTGTCCTCATTTGTCTCATAAGAGTGGTTCATGGGTACATACGTGTGACCCAGATGTGGTCCAGTTCAGAGGATTTCTCTGAGATTTTGGTGCTGAAGGAGCGCAGAGCCAGCTGGAGCTTCTTCCTGTGAAGTGGATGTTTAATTCCCAGCTCCTACATGTGGAAAAAAACAAAAACAATTCAGAAATCAAAATGGTTGCGACAGCATATTGTTTCTTTGGTAACGGAGTTATCAATATCAAGAAATGAAAACAAATACTTTGAAATGTTTAATTAAATAAAGCATAAAACCTCACATAAATGCTATAATGGTTCAGATTCACTAAAAACCAAAGCCGAACATTCATTTGAGTGGGTTTGATGGCAGAACAAATTACTAAGTCATGCAGCATTACTGGCGCGGAACAGAGGTTAAAGTCGCCCTGGCAGGTAGAACCAAACCAGGATTTGAGTGGCACCACAACCACATGAAGCGAGAGGCATAGCCAAATCACTTCACAGTGTTGAATGAGGAAATCAGATTGTTGATGTAAGCCACAGGTCTGAATTTGTTATTGCTTTAGCCCATAGTCTTTTGCAAAAATCTTGAATGAAGTATCTCCCACCTTCTCAATGTCCTGCAAGGAGGCAGAGAGTAGAGTCTGACCACTAGTGACCCACTGTCTGG
>NW_015785250.1:0-1592 GCF_001515625.1 Sinocyclocheilus rhinocerous | reverse complement strand
GCCGATAATATCGGCTAAACGATATATCGGTCGGGCTCTAGTAATATATATGAAGTCACAATTGTGAGGAAATAGGTGCAATTGTGAGAAACTGCCCTTTCTTTTGCAATTCTTAGTGGAATTATCTTTTATTCATTTGTTTATTTAAGTTTTTATTTATTTATATAAAACAAGCTTCTATAATTATCATTCTTAAAGTTAAGGAAATGTACATTGCCAAGATGTCTGTGAAAAAGTGCATCATCTGGAAAGCATTGCATTCTTTTGCATCAAATTTGTGTATAAAGATCTGCTAGGCATCTAAACATTACAAACTTTATGAATCAGAATCTCCAAAACTGCAACACGTTGTTCTGACATCCAACAGGGAACGTTTTAGCAACATGATGAGAAAACACAGGCTGTAGTTGTACTTGTGTGCCTGACTGCACATAAAATATATAATTAGCTGCTATTAATATCAATTTGCTGTTTATGACTTGCTTGTGCTCTGTGCAGCAGCAGCTCCTTTTAACTTTGTCACAAACAAAAAAAGCAACGGCTCTTCAAATGCTGAGAGAGGAACACTTCTAAATTTCTAGTGCCATTTAGTAGAAAAGACTCTCCAGATAGCTTTTAGACCACTGAACATCAAAGAAGAGATTATGCCCCTCTTTCTCCTTTTCCTTTAAATGTATTTAGGAACGGTCCTGTGGGGGCCGGGCGCTTGGCTAAAACGAGACGTTGGCTTGAAAATCACCTTGCGTTACGATCGCAAACCTGCTTCTCTTAATGCAGTCTGATCAGTGGTTAATGGGCCTTGAATGTTTACTCTCAGGAGCAGTGAGGTTAGTGTTCTGTGTCCATCATCTCCACATAATGTATGTTATATTAGCGGCTAATGATGCTAATAGGGCTGCTAGTGCTCAAAGGAGTGCTGAGTGGGATGTCCATTTGTGATGCTGTCCATTCTGAGTGAGTGGTTTGTGCTCTAAATGTGTTTGTGTGAAAGCAAACGAGTGAGTGGGAAAGACTGTGTAGTGTGAAGCTTTTTATGTAGCGGCTGGTTAGCCTCTTGTTTTCTAGCGACTGCTCTGGGCGCAGTCAGTCCTGGCCTCAGCGAGATAAAGGAGGGGCGGTCGGCTTACAGCAACATTGTTGATACATTATAGATCAATGTGTGGCCGATTTAAGACTTTTGAATCGGGTGAAAACTAACAAATTAACCAAGTACTTGCTTCTTGCATCTGATCTAAATTCTACCAACAGCCATTTTTTAGCTAGAAGCTGGTTTAGAAATTAAATATTCATCAAGCACATGCGGGTGTAATGTTTGGGTTTCCACACACTTTTGTACATATAGTGTATAATGGCTACCAGCATAACTATCCCAAAATTTGGATCATTTGATCAAATTCGATGGATGGATGGAGAAATAGGTGGGTGGGTGGATGGATGGATGGAGAAAGAAATAGGTGGGTGGGTGGATGGATGGATGGATGGATGGAGAAAAAGAGGGAGGGATGGATGATGGAGAGAGAGATGGGTGGGTTGATGGATGGATGGAGTGGAATGGATGGAGAGAGGGATGGATGGAGAGAGATGGATGTTTG
>NW_015785249.1:0-1567 GCF_001515625.1 Sinocyclocheilus rhinocerous | reverse complement strand
CTGTCTGTCTATCTATCTATCTATCTATCTATCTATCTATCCTGTGGCGAACACAAGCTTCCACATTTATTTATCTGTAGCAGAGATTTGAAGGTTTTGTTGTATAAATGATATTAAAAATAAAACATTTTTTAAAAGTATTATTTTCATTCTAATTAATCAGATACAGATACTCTAATCACATTGAGAAATGAAAGCATTTTAAATGCAGAAATGCATGTTTGCTTAGTCAACAGCCCACTATGCTATATTCTATTTATGTATCACATTGTTGCCGGTTAAGAAGAAAAAAAGGCTTCCTATAAATAATAGACCTGCATGCTTTTTTTTACTGTCACTCTATGTTGTGGCTGTTGACACTTTAAAGCACCTTAGCAGATGCTCATCCTCTATGATGCTTGTCTTTTCTCTCCTTCCAAGTGTAGCATTGTGTTAATGAGAATTTGATTACTCCGTCAAGGCTTTACATTAGAATGCATGATATCATTAGCAGCCACCAACTATGTCTGCTCCCAGAGTGGCCACATAGCATTCTGTAAAAAGACGTAGTGCAATAGATAGTATAGGGGAGATCAGATCTGGTTGGCACATATTTCATTCTCTCTTGGTTTAATGAATATAACAATTAAATTGTCCAAACCTATTTTTTTAGGTTAGGGCAAGGTTTAACTTTTGTTGTGGCAAAGCCTTGTGGGTATTTTTCTGTAGATGTTGCATTATTACACCAGTAGGTGGCAACAAGTTAGTGATTGAATCTTTGAATGATACACTCAACTGACTTGTTTAGCTAATCTCAAAATCTATTGTTGCAAAATGCAAACTACATCATTGTACAGCAATATAAAATTAGAAATATAGATAGATATAAGTATATCCAACTTAATTTGCATATATACAAACTGTTTATATCAATTCAAAATGTGAACTATATCATCGGCCAGTACTAATCTGCTAAATGCAATTATAAGGCATGAACATATTAAGATGTTATGAACATAGACATCATTATATTCTATAAAGCTGCTTTGAAACCAATGCATTGTGAAAAGTGCTATTCAAATACAGTTGACTTGACTGGTTTATAGAAACAAATCAGACTTCCCATCATGACTAATATTCATCATTTTCAGATCCAAGTAATGAATTACCTACAAAAATTGGACTTACGTATAAGAAAATTATCTAAAAACCCCAAAGGATGTCCTTACAATTTGAGTGATGACGTTAACACAGAACCACAACTAGAATAAAAATGTGCGTGATTTCTGTGAATTATTTTTCTTTCATAATATATATAAAAAAAAACAAACATCTTGAAAAGTCAGTCAAAAGGGAATTCAAAGCTCCTAATACAAAGCCCTTTATCAAGGGACAAGGCATCCAAGACTGGATAAGGAGGTTCCATTAACTTCCCAGCATGCATCTGTGGATAGTGGGTGAAAAGCAGGTTGGAAGTGTTGACAGTGCTTCATGAATAATTTAATATCAGCTAAACGTATTAAGGCCTGGCTGTCATGTATTCTCCCTCATGACAGCAGGATAGCTTTTTTAACGTTTTATTGTCACA
>NW_015785248.1:0-1592 GCF_001515625.1 Sinocyclocheilus rhinocerous | reverse complement strand
CCCCAGTCTGACAAAGCAATTTGCTTTATACATTTACAGCAAAATTAGAGTACATGCAGTTTTAACTTAAAATTAAACATATAATCTATATGAATTACAAAATTATTATAGCCTATTTGAAAAATATTGTTAGCTGATGCTAGCTAACTAGCTGCCTGATGCTAACCTGAGGCAATTTTTAAATATAAAGTTCAAATGTTTTTATTCAACCAACTAGTTAAAATACAGTACATTTGATGGAAAAACAAAGGATTTGATGTTCAGGACCGAGTAACTACCGTAATGAAGCCAAGGTTTTACCCCACAGACTAGGTTTGAAAAAAAAGATGTCATTCTAAAAATATAATTATATTTTTCTTAAATAACACATACGCCCTATCTACAGGCCTTACTATTCTCATGTCATAGGCTACATAACTGTGATGTTCTACAAAACAACAAGCTTTAAAAAAACTTCCTTTCTTACTGCTGAAAATTACTGTGAAATCCTTTTTCTCTCCGGTACATCACCAGTGTAAGCTTCATGGTCAATACTTCTCCATCACTCTTGTCAACGCAGTCCACAGTAACAACACAAATGTATCTCGACTTTATCTAGTGGATATTTTGGGAAAAACAGTAGTGCTGCATTTCACCCCAAGGGGGCGTTTAACCCCACTCTACTCTATATTTAATACAGCGCGTTGTTTCCAAAGTCAAATAATTGCTTTCATATTGTAAAATATATTACATGCATAATCTTGTAATAATATTATGTTGTGTAATGTATTGTAATAGGCTTTTATTACTACTAACGCCAAAGAAAAGTATTCAAAGATCAGCTAATGATCTAAGACTGATGCCAAGGACCCCCAAATATCTTCCTAAAATATAAAGACAGCTATTTTCACAGCTCATATTGTGTGAGAACATTAAACATGTCACTGCACTAAAGCCAAAGCAAATTAATCACAAATTATCTGGATTTATTTTTTAACTTGGTATTAAGTTGACAGCTGTTTTTCTACCTAATTTCTATATTACATGTACTCTATATATGTGAAGAGAAGAGTTTCTGTTTATTATAGCATCTTTCTATATAATTATTATAATAACATTTTATTATATTTAATCATAATTATATTTAGTATTATTAGCAATGGTTGCAGTTTTTCCTAAATCTAATTGTTCACGTCTCTGTTCACGTATTTTCAATTTGAATTTCTAATTAATTTATGCAAATTACTCATGTTTTGTGCATATATTAATATTAATATATATTATATTAAGCAGTCAGTGGCAATTTACTCACGGGGACATCATTTTCTTAACTGCGGATTTCAGGTAAAACTGCACACAAGTGAATTGCCCAGTCGCTGTCCTCATTGTTTCAGATGTTAGCTTATTAATTGTTTTCAGCTAAGCCTAAAATATGCCTCTGCAGAACCTACATGAAAAAAAGGAATTGCTTGTACTCTTCACAATAATAGTTTGCCATTATTAATTACCTACATTAACAAAATGCATTCTGTTTATATAGTAGGCCTACCAAACATCTTTTTTATAGCCCTAATTATTGCCTTACAAATTTGAATCATAGATAGATAGATAGA
>NW_015785247.1:0-1592 GCF_001515625.1 Sinocyclocheilus rhinocerous | reverse complement strand
TATATATATATTTATATTTAATAATATATGATTTAACAAAATATAAAATTAAATATTTACAATATTTCCGCAATTAAAAAATAAATAATAAAATCAATTATATACAGTTAATTTTGAGTAAATGAGCTTTTATTTTCTAATAACAAATTGAATTCTAACAAATGAATGCAAATGCATTAATCAGCCTACATTAGCAAGAAAGATATAGGTTTAAGTGGTTCAGCACTCATCCTATACACACAATCCTGGATTATACTCATAGATACTAATCGGCTGCTTAATCATCCAGGAACATTTGTGTCTATGTATTGGAAAACTTGCTTCAGGCAGGTTATGCTGCTGATGGCTTATATAACACAACAGGTGTCTTCAGTTTGAGCTGCGGGGCAATGAATCTCTCTTCAGCCCTCTATTGTACAGTCCTTCTCTGACTCTGTCTGCGGGTGTGGGAGTGTGTGAGCTGAAGACATGCATGATGACAGCTTTTTTGTGTCTTTGTTCAAATAGGCAGTCAGTTTTTTGGTGTATCTAACTCAAATCCATTTTGTTTTGTATTCTCAATAGCAAAAGGCTACTTGAATTGAACAAACCAGATCTATATTTGTTTTGAAATCCAATTACAATCTGATTTCTTAAATGGGTAATTTGTCCGAGTTTGAACATTTCATATAGTTTTTTTTCCTCTTTTGGGACACAATGCCTATACACTACAATCAATACTCCCTTTTTAAATATTTTCAATTTAAACATTTTAAAAACATTTCATAACCTGTATAATCAGTCTTTTAAAGTTTGGAAAGGATGCCACTGCAGACTCTATCTAGGCTCTGTCAAAACAAACATTTTTGCCTAATAATGTGTTTCTATTCAGTTCTTTGCTTAAAGTTGTCAAACTAGTTGGCAGGTAAATAGTGTTCACGTGAGTTTGTCAGTTGCGTCTGTTTTGCAAGTATCTCAGCAACAGCCAAACACATCTGCAGGTATCAATGTGTCTTCAGCTTGACCCGCCAGAAAGACTTGTTAAACACGGACAGCGTACATTCTTGAGTGCATTAATACATGCTTGTCACTCAAAAAACATCCCTTATGCTACTTAAACTCTCTTTTCATTCAGCCTACGTCAAAGAAAAACAGCAGCATCCTCCGACAGCATACCCATCCTTTACTATTGTTTATTAGATCATGGCACTCAGATTTTTAATAGGAGCGGGCAAAATGGTCAACAAATTGATTGAATTTGACTAAATTGAGTTTAAGTATTAAAAAAAAATTAAGATTTTTATTTTAAAAAAATGTAAATAAAATGCATTAAAAGAATTTAAAAAATAAGTATAAGAAAAAATATTATTTTTAGTTGTAGTGTATTTTTCTGTCTTCAAAACATTCTTTATTCTTTTCAAATGTTACATTTTAAAGACTTTTGGGCCCTCCTGTGCTTTGCTGTTACGATGGTAGTTGTTGCTTTGAGACAGGCGTATGTGACAGTTTTATCAGTGCCTCCCCTCCGGCTCTAATTAACAGCTCCTTAATTGCATGAGCCACACACGGCATCTGTGAGTGTGATAAACACTGAATCCTGTTAATGATCAAAT
>NW_015785246.1:0-1592 GCF_001515625.1 Sinocyclocheilus rhinocerous | reverse complement strand
TTATGTCATATTCATTCCTAGATCTTGTATATTAACACTATTCTCCTCATGTCATGATAATTGATCTGAAGTCTTATGAAATTAGAACCTTCAAATTGCCTCAGCTTGTTTGTTATCCTTAGTGATTGCTTTTTCTCCATCAAGTAAATTTACTTTTGCCATGCTGAGTTAATGAAATCAAGCTAAATAATTTATTATTGAAATCACCTGGTTCCATACTGCATATCAAGAGCATGGGTTCAGTTTTATCTTTGGTAGGGAAAATCCTAGTATGATGTTCTTTCGCTGGTTACAGCTGATCAGTTGTTCTTGCTTAGACATACTTTTTATTAAAGTATGCACAGTATATACTTTTCTGCAACCTTCTGTATTCTAAATAGAAATACAAACAAAAAGAAAGCAAACATGGCACAGAAAAATATGATATTTGCAGTGTACATTTTTGTGAATTAAACTATATGATATTCTATGCCTATATTACATTTTAGTCACAAAAGCAAGCCCTAGAAAAATGTATAAGGGCTATTTAAGTCTCTTAACTTAAATCATGCTGCATACTCAGTTTTTTCTAAGTCCACTCTAGTTGACAACCTCCTGCCCTTGTTCTTTGGAAAACCTCCATGAATATGGATTTTTCCCTACTTCGCAAACTTCATCCCTCAAAGACCACACACCCTGATCTCTGTCTGCACAGTCCCATATCATCTGTCCCTGGATTGCACTTTCTCCCTTTAACACCTTCATGATTATCTTAGTTTTTTAATAAAAATAAAAGCTTCTCAGAGGCAAACTGCACACAGAAAAGGTGATTTAAAACAAAGAAGCAAAAACAGAACTGGCTCTAATTTCAGATGTTGGAGCTAGGTTAGGTGAATTAATTTCTCTGTTTTAGCTGCTCATAGTATTTCTAATGTGTTTTGTTAGAAGCTCTCCACTGAGTGTTTTAATCATTCCATCCATCCTGTGAGTCACTATAGCCAGGGCACAGTAGGGCATCACAGCATTAGTGAGCCAGTGTTTAACCCATAGCTACTGCAGTGAATTCATAGGAAATTATTCTTAGCACCACCCCAGGTTATTGACTTGCTGCACTGTGACTTTTAAAACCTATTTCTCTTACTTTTTGTGACTTTTTTATGCTTTGATCTGAATGCATGCAATGATTGGTTTCCATCTATGTTGAAAAAAATAAAGTATTATAATTCCTATAGAATATATAAAATACATTACTTTCTTGAATTCAGAAGGAAGAAATGTAGTTTAATTTAAATTTAATGTAATTTAATTTAATTGTAAAAGACTAAAAATACTACTGTAAAACTTGTTATTTGGTTAACAGTACTTTCTTTTACTATATACAGTGGGGAAACTGTAATAGATCTAATGTGACATTTAATGTAATTTTACATTAAAATACTGTCGAAGGTACAGTTTTTGGAAGTAAAAAGAACAAGTCGTCTTATAATTTTAAATTATAATAAATTATTCTTAGCACCACCCCAGTTTATTGACTTGCTGCACTGTGACTTTTAAAAATTTTCCCTTAAAGTAACACTTTATAATAACTTTCATTAATAAATCATTAACAAACA
>NW_015785245.1:0-1544 GCF_001515625.1 Sinocyclocheilus rhinocerous | reverse complement strand
CCCGTCTACGATGACATAACACCTGTGTTTTTGATTTTGTTTTTACGTTGTGGTGAATATGCTTACGTCATGGGGTCAGCGGGTCTGAATCCCCCGCCTCTCTCTTACAAATTTCACCTCTGTTTCTTTTTCTGAAAAATGGCAAAAACCTGTGTTGTCAAAGACCTTAACCTAAAAAAATAATAATAAATATATTTAAAAAATAATTTTAATGGTTTTATTTGTTTGGCTTTATTTAATGTCCCTGAATTAACCAAACTACAATATGTTACACTAATTAAAGATATTTTAACCCTGTAAAGACTCTCTGTAAAGAAACCCCCCAAAAAAATCTCTTTTTGTTGTTGTTGTTGTTGTTAATGGAACAGCTTATTGAAATTTTACACTAAATAAATAAATAAATAAATTTGATTGATTGATTGATTGATTAAGCCTGTAAATCCTGACAAGTTTGGAACAGTTTATACTAGTTTAACAGGCTACTTACATAAAACAGATAGTAATATCTGTTGTCACTCTTTATTTTTCAATAATATGTGTTAGATGAAATTTAAATGCTTAGTTTTATGATCAAAGCTCTGTAGTGTCAAAACATAAAAATCAATGCAATACATTGATGATTGAGCGATGTACAAATATAATTCCTCAAAAGCCTGAATGATCATATTTGATATTCACATTTGAACATGATTTTTCACAAAAAAAAAAGAATAATCAATTAAACAAGTTTCTTCAGTCCAGTAATATGTTTATCTTGAAATATTACTAATAATATCAAAGTTATTCTTATGTTTACTTTACAGCAAAAATACACATGAAGCTGAAGGTGATGTTTGTACAATCATAATAAAATACATTTTATTTGCAATAAATAAATAAAATAAATTTCAATCAGAGACAGAATGCATGTAGTAGATTGTGTGCAATAGGTGTTTCAGCAAAGTTTTGATCATGTTGATCCTTTAAAGGGCTTCAAACTAAATATGATACATTACCTTCATGCCGTTAAGGGCCATATCAGGTATCAGAAATACTAACATCTACACTTTCTTTCACATTTTACATTGTACCATAAAAAGTCAGTATTTTTCATGTTTTGCAAATAGTCAGAGTAATGAATTATTATTTACTAGTAATTATCGCTATCATAAATTATTACTCATGAGCTACCAGTTTACAATAATTGAACTGCTGCCTATGAACGCTTGAAAATACACACAGGCTTAGAAGAGAAAGTGTGTTGATGTTGCTGAGAGACACTGCAGCAGTGGTGTGTGTGTGTGTGTGTGTGTGTGTGTGTGTGCGCGCTTTGGTATGTTTGTCCCTGTGAAAAGAGGGCCTGTGTTCAGCCCAGCCTGGGCCCCTGTAATGCTGCAAACAGCACGGATTTGGACTTGTCTTTTGTTGTCCTGTGTGCTGACATCACACACTGCTGATGGGCTAAAATCCCTCTTTCTCCAGCACCAGCACTTTTGAAACAAAACTGCCATGGCACTGATGAGTAATGCCAACTTGCCAAAAATACCTCATTAATCATCACACTA
>NW_015785244.1:0-1505 GCF_001515625.1 Sinocyclocheilus rhinocerous | reverse complement strand
AGTGAGGGACGCTAAATGCAGCCATGCGTGTGACATTTGACTCTCATGGTGTTTTGCTATTACTTAGCTATACCGAATTATTTTTTATGTTTTATTTACATTTTATTTGAATAATTCCGACAATTTCTGAGGCATGGATTTGCTGTAGCCTTCTGCTTCTCAATATAATAAAATATTAGGGATCGACTTTTTTAACTGAAAAATATTTGAAACGCCATTCTGCAACATAAAATGCATAATTCTTAAATAGGCTTTTTTTAATTGATAGAAATTCGAATTCTTTTACTCGTTATCTAAACGTTCTAGTAGCTATCAATACTAATAAAATTAACAATAGGCTAAAGTGGTAGGAGTTAAAGTGACTATTCAATTTATGATCAAACAAAACAATTAGGCTAATACTCAGCGACGTGGTAGATCTGTCGCACACATATATAAATAAATATGAATATATTTAGATAAATACAGTATACTGGTTTTAACTCTTATTTTCCAGTTCCTGTCAAAGACACGCTGCCCTCTGCATTATCTTTATTGCTTCTGGTTGGAAATACCAATGCTTGCGTGCTTTTCTCATTTCCATTCCCATAAAACTGTGTTAATTTGACATTCTCTTCTTTGTGTAACTGAGGGAATATTCTGAAACGTAGCAATCATATGCCCTTATGACATAAAACTCACAAAAACAACACAGTACACATAAAATAAAATCTGTACTTCAAAAGGGTGTCATTATTCCTCATTCCGCATGGCCTGTTGTTTCCCAGGAGAAATATAAATTCGTATTAAATAATTTTATGAATTTGGTGACAGTGTAATTTTGATTTGAGTAATCAGCTGTCAAGACTCTGCTGAGCGTTTGGAGATGATTATTTACAATGTGCGCTCAGATGGAAATCTGCTCATGCTCAGGCGAGATACTGTATATTTGTGAAGCGCATTTGAGACTGATCCGGTTGATTATTTCCGCTTAACAAGCTTAAATAAATAAACCGACACGAGTGGACACGTGTTATAGGCCCTACTATTTATGATGGCGATATAAGCTAAATGAACGGCCATTTAGATCTATGCAGTATCAGAAATAGGCTATACAACTTTAAGTGACAATATAAATGTCCTCCTGTAAATGATTTTCATGGGCATTTTACGACTATCAGGGCATTATTTTAACCATATGAAATGCCATTCATTATGCCCAATACTCCAATTGAACCAGTTCAATAAATTCTGAATGTTAATAAGCATGATTATGGCTTTTATAAAATCACATAATATGCACAAGATACTATTCAAAAACCCTCCCATAATCAATACAAACCCTTTGGCCTAGATTATTATCTAGATTTTCATCAAATGTTAGATAAATGACTTTTATTTACACTCGACAAAAATGACATTTTTTGCACTCACGTTTTAAATATGTGGGGCACTATTGTAACTTTCTAAGTCCTGGTTTATTTCTGACTTACACACACACACACACACACACACACACACACACA
>NW_015785243.1:0-1591 GCF_001515625.1 Sinocyclocheilus rhinocerous | reverse complement strand
CTTTTTAACCCAGCACTGGATTATATTTAACCCAGCATTTTTTAGAGTGTATGCATACAAAAAATGTCCATACTGGCACATACTGCTTATGTACTATATACTGTGCCAGTATGGGCATGTTTTGTATGCATAGGAGAAAATGTGTGGAATATGACACTGTATCCCAGAATGCATTGTGTTTGACCTTCTATCTCTAGTGTAATGAATGAACCAATTGTGATTTTTAGCAACGCTTTCTTGTGCAATTGCTTGTATTAAAAAATTGGAAATGCAACCTATCAACCTGAGATGATAACTGGACGTTGAATTAAATATGCAACATAATGAAGTCACATGGCAACAGTGTAGAATAATACTGCATGAAATGCATATTGGTAATGATACATACTGTTTCACTTAATATTTTTAGGCCAATCTCCTATTGTTCTGTTAACCTTGAATATGATATCAGATATTTGTATTTCACGGCATATCCAGTGCACCTGTGATCTTGAAGAGCAGCAGATGCACGATGAGCTGATGCTTGTGTTTCTGTCGTGTTCTGTTCACGCAAATAAAGAAGCGGATTAGAAAGAAAGGGACTCGAGTGTCCTGGAATGAAGATGTGGATGTGAGATCACAGCCTGAAGCTGCAGGATCATCCGTCACGAGGTTTTGTTGGACTCCATGAATGAATTAATAGTGATTACTGAAGGTGTAGCTGCTCCAGTTTGCCAACGAGGATCATGTTGTAGCTTCTGGGTTTTATAATTGAGAATGAAGTATCAAAACAACACAAATATATACAAATATATGCACTGGGCTATGTGAGATGGTAAAGTGTTCTGCTGACAGTTTGAAGAAATAGTGTCAAGTATTAATGTTGTAAATCTTTTTTTAGTTATTGGAAACCCTAGTATAACCTGGAGCTATAATATGACAGAAATATATAAACTGATCTGATGAGATAACATATTTTGATCTCTAAAAGAACAAATATACAGTAAAAATAAATATAATAATACAAAGTTCATTGCTGAACCTAAAAACCATCAAAGAATCATCTTCTGATTTTTATTTAAAGGAGGTTTGGACAAATTATTGTTTTAGGTTAAAAGGGATTTATTTTGTCATCTTGGTGATATTAAAAATAATGAGAGTAGTATCATTCATAAATGAAAGTTATTACTCTGATAATAATGAGAATAAACATTATTAATAAATATCTGATTGGAAGAAGTTACTCTAATAATTATGGGTAAAAATGAGAATAAATATTAGTAAATATTACCTGACCAAAGTATTTATTTAGATAAATATGGATAATAGTGAGAATACTCATTATTAATAAATATGGTCTAATTGAAAGGTATGATAATTATGGATAATGAAGAGAATAAATATGATTAAATATTATCTGACTGCAAGCATTTATTTAGATAATTATGGACAAGAATGTGAATAAATATTAGCAATAAATGTGTTTAATTAGAAGTATTAATTCTGGATAATGATGAGAATAAATATTTGTAAATATTATTAACTACAAGCATTTATTTAGATAATAATGTGAATAAATATTATTATTAAATATTGTCTAATTAGAAGTATT
>NW_015785242.1:0-1591 GCF_001515625.1 Sinocyclocheilus rhinocerous | reverse complement strand
TATGTCCTCATTTAGTGAGACGGCAGACGCTGAAATCACCGCGAGGGTCACGCGCTTCACTGTGTGTGTAGTAAACTAAACCGGCGTCTGCGCCATTCATTCATACAGACACACGCAGAACATGCAAGATTCATGTTTAAATAGTCATTTTGTGGCTTAATATTTACAGATACTAGTCCATATTTTAAGTCTAATCACCTACTTTTGATTAATTAATTTAAAGTATGACAAATTCCGGGACATTCCGCGTTATAGGCCTACAAGAAAATTCAGTTTTTATGACTGGATTCCGCGATTCCGTCCGCGCCCTCCTAATATGGCAGGGGAAACAGTGATGTTTAAGAGTTTCATTTTTATAAATCTTAGTGACATCATGATATAGCTAAGCATTGCTTAATTGTGCTTTACGAGCCTGTATTTAATCTTACCATAATGCATTTTCATTTTATTGAGACAAGCTCAACAATGCAGCGCACAAAAAAAACAGGCTGTGTTTTTATTCCTCCAGGTGAATTGTCTGTGATTGACTACACCGCCCCATGTGCATAAACACTACGGTAAGTAATACATTTTTAAATAAATACATTTTATCTAAAGCTCCATTAGTATATTTTAATAATTGTAGCCTACTCTTAAATTTGAACTCCCAAATCCATAAAGACATTTACATGTTATAAAAAAAACAATTTCAAATGTTCTTTTGAAATTTCTATTCATAAAACAATCCTGAAAAAAAAATCTACGTTGTTTTCAAAATTGATAATAATTAGATTTTATTCTTTAGCACCAAGTCAGCATATTGAATGATAGCTAAAGGACACATATGTAATATCATGATATCAATAGATATGTTATATTGCTTGATAAAAGGTTGATTGACCTTTTTTTCTCCAGGCGACGATCTGAAGTGCTAATGGTTGAAGAATTATACTCTGGAATATATGGCAAGACAGATTTAAAACTGACACATTTTCTGTTTTTCATCACTTTCTTCTAATAAAATCTTATAGTTTTTCTTAAATAAAAAATAATGCATTTCTGCATTATGCATTTTAGTTGCTATACAATTAGTCAACTTCTGCATCAGAAACATTTGTGTCCTGTGATTATTTATTATCTTTATTATTACTTTACATGCAAATATCTGGATCTTAAAAGAATAAGCTATATATTATTAGTGCAAACATTAAATCCTAATTTCAAGTTTTAAATCTTTCCAAACACAATTATATATTTAGAAAAAAAAGCACACATCTACCAATTGCAAATGTTTACAATATTACGTCAAATCACTTTATGTTTTAATAGAAATATAACTGATATGTTGGTGTGGATTAGTTCAATTCTTCTACTGGTTTAGTAACTTAAGTTTTAAACAAGATTGTATCGCCAACACATGAACGCTGCTTTCAGACATTTTGTTTTCTTTTGTAACACCCAATAATATCTGTATACTGTTTCCCCCTTGAGTGCTTAAAAGTAGCACAGTCAAAAACTGTGGTTTTCCAAACCACTCAGATGCTTGATATCTCTGCTTAGCAAAAAGAATTCATCTTTTAAAATGCCTGTTAACTTCAGTAATATCATGTTA
>NW_015785241.1:0-1591 GCF_001515625.1 Sinocyclocheilus rhinocerous | reverse complement strand
AGATAGATCTATTCTATAATTTACAGTTAAAATCTGAATCATGTCTGGTTTTATGTCAGTATATAAGTCATCTTATAATTTATAGTGCAAAACTGCAAAATGATTGATAATTGATGTTATTCATCTTATTTTTGTTATGAGCTGTGTATGCCACATTAAGGTATTTTATGTTACATTCTGTGTTTTTGAGTTCATGTCGATTGCATTGTTATTCCCTACTTCTTGTGTCCCACCAGCTCTGAAGTATTTTCATCAATAAGGTTCTTTAACATTCTGATATTTAATAAGGAGCTAGAGGATGTCATAAATTAAGTAGCCTACCATATCCACAAAGCTAGATACGTTAAATTTAAACCCAGCTGCAAAATATTAGCTTCGGATCTACATTTATTATTGTCATCACTTCAAAAAGTCTCCTCCACTAAAAAAAGCTTTGAGGACAACAGTTTTTAAGTAGGCCTAAATTGTATTTTTGTACTTTTTCTCTCTCCTCTGTATTCCCCCATGTTCTATATTGGATTATATTTCTGCAAAATAAATAAATAAATACACAAACAATAAACAATACAAAAAAAGATTGCATTGTTATACTAATATCATATTACCCTTATGGCGTTTTGTGTGTGTGTATATGGCACTGCTCTCTGTCAACACAGCAGTATTAGTCACAGGCCACTTATGAGATACTTTGACCTATCATGTGGCATTCTCTTTTACCACTTCTGTGATTATACAGGTTATCAATATATGTTTTTATGGTGTCAAGAAAATAAAGTGTTGCTTTATAGTCAGTCGCATGCACCTGCCGTCTTCGTGTTTTCCATTTCTCTGGTGATTTCACTTTAAAATGAAAATGTCGTCGCCAAGAAACTCCCCTTGTTTTGTTTACAGTTTCTCCCTCCAGATTGTTTTGTTCTAGACTTCGCTTTCCATATTTGGGTGTGACGCAATCCGGTCTCAACCAGACGCTCTTGTCCAAGCCCCGCCCACTGACGAAACGCGGCTACGTGATTTCCCAGTAAGGCGCTGACGTAAACACGCAAGTCCCGCCCCCACACCGGAACGTCACCACACCCTATATAAACGCTCACCGTCGCTCACAACGGCATTTCTATTTACGGCACAGAAGAATGAGATTCGTGAAACACAACCCGAGTGCGACATGTTTATGAACAAAGCGACCATGGAGTATATGTTTGAACTGAACTCGTCTTATTGCTCAAACAGCGTTTTTGAGTACGTTAGCAACATTAGAAAACCAAACCCTCACTGGAGCGACTGCCAAGCGACAGGCTGACCAAACTCACAAAGGTAAGGGTATCTTTCTGAGTGTATCGATAAACAGTCGTGATATATTGAAAACTGAAATATTTGTATTCGATGTAGAAGTAATTCGTTAAGTAGTTTAGTTAAACACTGGTTAATTTGTCCAAAAATCATACTGTAAATACATTAAACATGGTAATACCATGGTAACCGTTGGTGTTTTTGTTGTTAGTAAACAGCACGTAATGAAGGCGGGGCTTGTCACATTGGTGCGTGTCATAATTAATGTCAGAGTTTTTGGGAAGGTTACTTTGGAAATGTAGGT
>NW_015785240.1:0-1590 GCF_001515625.1 Sinocyclocheilus rhinocerous | reverse complement strand
AATAATTTCGTTTATTGCACCCTGAAAATGATTCGGACAATCAAAGTCGTGTTGTTAATCCACTCACTCTCAGAGTGACCGCGGGTCGAACCTCACCTTTGACTTTGACCTCTAACCCAGCAAAGAAATACATTTCATTTAGGCTATACTAAGAAACCATGCTGTCTCCATGAGGGGGTCGAGAAGAGACATCTATGAGATTGCGAGATCATAAGAGACACCAATTTTGCAATTTTATTGAACAGTCTTGAACGATAAATTCTTCTTTTAATAACTACTACTACAGTAAATCCAAAAAGTCATAAATAAATAATCTCCATCTTTCTCTTTTGTCTTCAACTTAAAAAAAAATATTATTTTGCACGTGAATACAAAGCATAAAATCTCATGTCAAATCAATAAATTACATAAAAGTAGTAAATAAAACAAACAAACAAACAAAAGTTAATAAGAATCATACCTCTAAAAACACTGAAAAAAGCTCATATTCATATCAAAATGCATTATTTTGCTTTACAGAAAACTTGTTTTCAATGTTTCCAAATGTTTCCAAAAATGACCACTGCCTATAATAGAAAATCATAAATAAAGTCATAAAAATGCAACCCTCGGTCCAGTGGACCCTGCTGCGTTTACAGTCTCCGTGCCAAGTGCCAACTCTTCTTGACTTGAACTAGAAGCTCCACAGATTATCAAAGCTATTAAACCACACCTCCTAATTAAATATCCACACCGACTCCGCCCACTCTGCTATAAGACAGTTCCATCTCTACTAACATTTTATTGATTATTTATTTTCTTACACACACATATATATATATTTGACTATACGCACATATCCTGAGGAATGTTACCACCAAGAAACCCACATTCGAGCTGTTACAAACTGATTTATACTCAAGAGGGGGGTGTCTCTAATGATCTCGCAAAGTCTCGCGAGAACTCAACTTAACCTCTATCCCCTGTTACTAAAGCAGTGACAGTGTGCTGCTGTAATCATGCTCAAAGCAATAAACAAGACACATCTCCGGCAGCTGGTAAGACAAATCCGTCGAAACGACACAATAGCCAGTGCGCACTTCCTTTTAAAGCTGTTATTTGTTCTCTCTAACGTTACCCTTTCTAGACAGAAATACAATTATATGAATAGCTTAGCACGCTGGCTAACTCATTCAGTTCAGCAGAAGTTAGGCAATATGTTACTAAACTGCAGTTCTTTACCATATCATCTTGTTTTATTGTGTTGTTTTTGAAATGTGAGCGTTAAAGCGCAATGTCAAATGTTTTGGTTACTTTGCTAACATATTTTTCATGGTTGTACAGGATGCTAGCTAGGCGTCTAAACGACAAGTGTAATATATTATCATAGTTTTGCTTCTTTTTATAGCTATAAACAGAAATATTGACCTTCTGAACAACATTTAATAAACATGACATGTTGTTCATGACACTTGGTATATGATTGGGTAATAAACAGAGCGTGCTAATTATCTGTCAAGGTTATGCAATATGTAAACAGTGCATTATGAAACCTCTTCACTGTCCTTAAAGGGATAGTTCACCCAAAAACGAAAATTCTGTCATCATTTA
>NW_015785239.1:0-1589 GCF_001515625.1 Sinocyclocheilus rhinocerous | reverse complement strand
CTGTACTAAACTCTAGATCCAGACATAATTAGTCACATTCATTCATTCTGTTCAAATATTTACACAAAATTTGCTGAATAGATTTAAAAACGCAGACCAAAGAGAGTCCTCAAGAAAATCTCCCCATGTTCACAGTTGATGTTAATATATTCTATGTTAATATAATACATATTCTCTATGTAATGCATATATTTGTACTCTCTCATCATTTACTCACCCTCATGTTGTTTCAAACTTCTATTTAATATACTGGATGTTGTTTTCCATTACAGCAAAAAAGGACCATGCAAAGCATTAGAATATCCTATCCTAAGTGGTACACATGACTTGTGCACTATATTCAAAGTATTTTAAACCTATTCAATTAAGTCATTATTCATTGAAAACCTTCACATCCGTCTCTTTGGCTCGTTCATGCGAGAAGTAGAGATTCTCAAACTAATCATTCTTTAAAGTCAGATCAGTTGATCCAGTTCTCAAGCGAGTTCAGCTTACTGGCTTGATCTGGTCAGAGCAGTTAACAGTGCACTGAAGGGGGAAGATCATCCATTAATAGCAACTTTTGATTCCTCATGCAAAACTGTCAGGTGGTTTCAGAAGACATCATCATAGGACACTTTAATGATATTTTTTTATAGTGCTTTGGCGTCCTCTTTGAAGCTTGAAAGCTTCAGTTCCTATGGGAACTAGGTGTATGAACAAGTATAAAACTGTGGTCAGATGATGTAGTTCTTTAAAATGATAAGTAATCATGCAAGGGGCGCAGGATATCTAAAAAATAGTTTTTTAGTTACAGGTGTTACAATTCTGTGGAAAAGCTGCAGAATAGATGGCAATGTGCTGTGTGGGAAAACTTAAAAACATGGAAATATTAGGACAATAAATAAGATAAGAGTGCACATGTTTGCAGTGCATAAAGATGCTGTCCCCTGTTATCTTAGCCATGCTAACATCAACTGTGAAGATGGGCCGACTTTCTTGAGGACTGATTATTATTGGTCACTATTCGCACCGCTTACATGCCTGGCCATTTTGTTTCCATATTTGTTTATTTACTGTTTACGAACACAGCCAGCCATGTCGGAATTAGACTGACTTTGTTTTGGGATAGCAAGTCTCTGTAGACATATCAAACCAATGTAGTTTTACTATCATACTGATACGGTCTCATCACTGAAGCATTATTTTTATATTGTGGCAGTATCCTTTGTCCTCCCCTCAGTCCAATTACACTTTCAGTATGTCTTAGTCTACTTGAACCTGAAAACAGTAATAGTCCCTCTGTGGTCCATTGACGCACTGGATGTGTATCACAGCCATCTGCCATATGTCAGCGTAGGCATACAAAAGCTACTGTGCTTCTTGCTGTCCTACAATTACCCTGGTATTTGGCTATATTATTCCTTAGTGTGGGTGTAAACACATTCATAACACTAACACATAATAATATGAGCATTCTGAGTGTTCAGTTCCCCGTTAACCTCCCTTGAGTGAATCCTAAGGCAACCTCACATTTCCAAGAGTACGTATACAGTATGTGCTGATTTAAAGGGGTCATATGACGCTGCTAAAAAGAACATTATGTTGTG
>NW_015785238.1:0-1585 GCF_001515625.1 Sinocyclocheilus rhinocerous | reverse complement strand
AGGGGCTCTAACTGTCAACCAGAAGGTAAAGCCAATTATAGCCTCGCTAATTACTGCCATTATATCCTTCTCATCGTTAACCTATCATAAAAAAACATTTCCCTAACAGGAAAGCGCCCCCCTGACATGCAATAAAGCACTATAAAACTGTCATATATGTCAGCATGAGGTGGCGAGTGACTGATTTCTTATTGATCGACTGCTGATGGCTAAATCAATCACCATTTAGAGCAATATCATATAGAGTATAAATAAGATTTTTGTATCTACACACGCGACTGCTTTAATAACCATTATCGTGTAAGGTTAATTTCACCCTTGATATATGAAGGTGATCACACTGACACCTCTTGCCTTGCTGTACATGCATAAACCATGAGTGATCTCAGATCCACCTTATTTTCTGTGGAGTGAGAAGACACTCACAATTCCCTTTTTGAATTTTAAAGGAATAGTTCAGTCATCATTTACTCATTCTCTAGATATGGATGACAGCTTCCACCATGTTAGCTGCAAGTATGTAATATAATGACATACTGAGGCATTATTATAAGAAGTTTTCTCATAAATTCATAATAATGAACTCATTATTACAACTTGCAGAATCACATTTGTGTGATTCATCTGTGACAGAAACCAGCTTCCTGCTTATGTGATTCCAAACCCATATATTTTTCTTTCTTCCAAGGAACATAAGAGAATATTTTGCTGTATATGAGCCACTTTGTGTGAATATGTGAATATTTCTCTCCTGATTCAAACAAGATGACTTTTTCATTGGAGAGATCAATATTATGGATAGAGGACTAGAGGAAGCAATGGATTGAAGTTAAATAGATCCTAATAATGAGATGTTAATTGGTGGACTGAAGTAATGCAAATTATTTGTGGATTATTGTGATGTTTTTATCAGCTATTTGAACAGCATCCATTCACTGCAAAGGATCCATTTGTGAGCAAGTGATGTAAATGTCTCCAAATGTGTTCCAATAAAGAAATACTCATTTGCATCTTGTATGGCCTGGGGGTGAGTACATTTTTAGCACATTTTCATTTTTGGGTGATTTCTCAGAAAATCATACAGGATTGATACAATATAATAATAAGTAGATGATGCTAAAATATTCCTTTTTGGTAAACTAACACTTTTAAGTACAAGAAGTAGAAGTAAATCGCTTCTAAAACAAAAATATATATAACTCTCAGGGACTGCAGGTAAAGGGAAGCAGAGCTCCATACGCCTCACTGAGAATAAATCACACACATTTAGGTTTGCAGCCAGCGGTCCAGATAACTCACTGATTCTCTTTATTACTCTCCTGCAATCCTTTCTTCTGCCCTGATAACATGATTACAAGGGAGAATGGAAGGGTGGTGGGGTGGGGAGGCTGAAATCTGCATACATTTGTGCACTCACACACACCTCAACATAGACATCATGGCTCAAAGCAATCAAATGCTGTGCTGCGTACAGTGCATGTTTTATTCATTTGCCTTCTAAAGCGTCTCAAAACTCTTTCTCTCTCTCTCCTTTCACACTCAAAACTGTACATTGACAGGGACATGCCTTCAACACACACAAAAG
>NW_015785237.1:0-1589 GCF_001515625.1 Sinocyclocheilus rhinocerous | reverse complement strand
GGTTCTTCTATGGCATCACGAAGCACCTTTATTTTTAAGAGTGTACACATAGAGGAATCTGATAAAAATGCTCATTTTAGAATAAAATTTCAAATGGCATTTAGAGGCTTTTGCATCTGAACTCTTCAAATAGATACTGTATGACTTACAGGGTTAACTTTTTCACAGTAAAAATAAACAAAGTTTAAAATTCAGATTTGTACATTCTGATTTCACTCTCCTTTCTAAATCTACAGCTTTTCATGTCTATACATCTGACAATATGGTGGGTTGAAAAAATATGTGTCAAATAAACATTTTGTTTTTATATATTAAAATGTATCTTTTATAAACCCCTGACAAGCACATTTAAGACAGGATTTATCTTACATAACTACTTACCGTTAACGAGCTATCGCAGTCATTGAGGTCGTAATGAAAATACAGAAAGTTCTCGTCTGAGCGAGAGACAGGACATGTTCCCAGGTGAAATGAAGACGGTGAACTTCTGAAGCCCAGCAGACTCTTATTCATGCGCACTGATATCTTACTGTAACCACACCACACCTCCACACCACGAGCATTACGCACTGGAGACACTTGGATGAGCTGAGGGTTCATTTGAGGAATTAGAAGGCTAGTCAAACGGTTTGGTAACTGTCTCCTCCCGGACACAGGTCTGAACAGCTCCATGTCAGCGAGAGGAACTGGAGCATGCTGGAACATTGGGAAAACGTGGTATGGTCGCATAACCGCAGGGCTCTTCCTGTCTCCTGTCCACGGCCTGACCGCGCCTGGCATGGGCTGCATGTCATGGACTTTCTGCTCAGTGGATACGACATTGCTGTATTCTAGATGACCCCCGGTCCCATAAATGTAAGCTCTGGTGATGTGCAGCATGCCAAGAAAGTACAAAGAACAACAAAAAGACAAACTCATGCGCTCCATGACAACAACAAGTCTTAAACGTTACATGGAGGAAGTAAATAAAACGCAGCTGAGAAGAACGCGCCGCAGCCACCTGCTGATTGATGACGTGACGACTACTAATTACTCCTTTAGTGATGACAGTCAGTTCTTTCGAATAGTTTATTTCAATAAACCGAATAAAATAAAATAAAAAATAACGTCATCACGTAATTCCGCGTCGGCGTCGTATATTCTCGAAATGTTCCATTATGTAAGGACGTATGGCTGTTTATTATGTGGTTTCATCGATTATTTTTTAATTGAAAAATGTTTATTTGCGAATAATTAAATAGGCCTATAAAAATAACAAACTAAAAAAAAAAAAAATTAGCCATGATTTAGCTCATAAATGTATTGCCTATAGCCTAATATGGATTTACATTAAACAACTTTATTTGGCGGTTTTATACTTTTCCCCTTCTCTTCCCTATATGAGCGTATAAAACTGTTTTTGCTTGTTACATGTTTGCTATTCGATTATTAAATTAACTTACTTTTTGCCTGGTCCTCGGTACGCTCAGTTTATGGTTCACGGAGTCGGTTCGATTCGACAACTGCAAGATCCGAATCAATAAAAGTCGTAAAAGAGTCGAACTATTCATTAAAATGATCAGAATAAAAAACAACAACAAAAAACAAAA
>NW_015785236.1:0-1583 GCF_001515625.1 Sinocyclocheilus rhinocerous | reverse complement strand
ATATATATATATATATATATATACACATACATAATGTATGTATGTGTGTATATGTATGTATGCATGTATAATTTACTGAACATCATTTCTTATTACAGAAATTAAATGTAAAATTAAACATTTTTAAATTGACAATTAGTTTAATGATGCATAATTATTTTTATTATGTATAATGTGTAATTATTTTTTTAAATATAATATAATTTGAAAATATTTATGTTTGTAATATATATAATTATATTTCTGTATCATTATTATTATTATATATTTTTTTTTATTTTTATTTTTTATTATTATATTCTTTTAATTAACCAAACTAAATTAACCTTTGGTTTTGACCACTCTGACCATTGTAATTCAGTTTTGAGACTTGAGATTTTTGAAATTGATTATTCTCATAGTAAATTCTCATAGTAACAAAAAAAATTGCTTTATCAGTCGAGTTACATTAATCCACATTTAAAACCATCTTGCATCACACATATCTCCAAAGACAAATGATTGCAATAAAACGAGGTGTAGAGTAGACATTTCTTTCTTTATCAGCATGATGGATCTCTTGGTTTATTGTGATCATTTTAATTAGATTTGATAAATGAACAGTTGTTTTAATATTAGTTGAATGAAAACTGAAAACAGCAGACTTTTGCTGACTCCATATGTTATTTCTTGTGATTAAAATGAGGAACGGAGTATGAGGGAGTCGAGCAGGTTGAGAATGACCTCACACTCATGTTTGAGAATGGCAAACATGCTCAGACAATAACAGCAGATAATGAAGTTTAAGCTACTTTATTATCTACTAAATATTTGTATAATAGATGCAACTGCAGCATTTTAATGTGATGCAGAATGTACCCAACGGTGTAGGTGTAGTTAATCTATCTAATCCTACACAATTTGCATGACATTAATCGACATGAGACATTTTGAATCATCTGTAAGATTTCTTGAGATTTTTGTGGGTGCAGTGGTATCCATTTGGGGTGTTGTCCTGAAAAATCAAGATAAAGGCAAGTGGAGCATCGAACAGCAGGCTGGGAAAGTGCAGATTATTGAGAAGTGCTTTAGAAAGACATATGAATCACACTTTGACAATGTGACTGAAGGTTATGCATTACGTAGAGTATTTGCAGAAGTGGAAATGACATTTGAAGATGATTGTTGAACACTCACATCTCAGGTTAAAATCTGTGGTATTGCCAGAGAAGACAAAGTAAAGTAAGTATTAACTTCATGAGTCAGATGAAGGATTCTCTTCAGAATCACAGGACTAGTTTTGTCTTAAACAAGGATTGCATGTTATTTTAATTAATTATTAAATTTTTTCCCCCAGACCACTGGAGAGAACCAGTAAAGTGCACAGATGTAATATAAAAAATAATTTAAGAAACAGAGCAAAATGTGATATATTCATATCATGATGCAAGTGGTTTCAAAAGCTACCACCAAAGAACTAATTTTGGTTACATCCTCATTAATCCAGATAATTTTGAAAGCGCATCTTTTTCTCTGTTATGGCATTTTGTCCACATTGACAATCACAATGAACTGGGTCAGCTGGCCAATCAGAGCAGACTGCG